>NC_092038.1:102185027-102329491 GCF_003086295.3 Arachis hypogaea
GTCCACTGCTTTTTCTGTTTCTAGGGTCAATCCTTCATAGAAAGCTCGGAAGCCCACTTTATCAGTTGCTTTCTTGTATCTTTCCCAGGCCTTAAAGAGTGGTTCTTCGTCTCCTTGTGTGAATAGATGTTCCTCCTCTTTCAGCTGGATGATCTGCTTGGATGAGGTGAATTTGGCCAGAATTTGGTGACCAAATCATCCCAACTAGTGATACTTCCTTGGGGAAAAGTCTCAAACCATTGTGCAGCTTCACCCTTTAATGAGAAAGGGAATAACAGGATCTTGTAAGTGTCATGATCTGGACCATCAGTTTTGACCGCATTACAAGTTCTCAGGAAAGTAGATATGTGCTGTTGAGGATCCTCCGATGGATTTCCATCATAAGAACAATTGTTCTTGATGAGTGTAATGAGTGGTGGCTTCATGTCATGATACTCCTTGTTTGTAGAAACTTGATTTCCTGTGGCATGCGATCAAACAGGAGGAATAAACGGCAGCACACTTGAGGACTAAATGAAGTTAGTTAGAATAAACTGTTAGCGAATTGATAGAGGCAATTTCTCAAACAGTTAGTATGTTAGTAAAAAGATAAAGAAAAAGTGCTTGATCTAGATCTCCACTTCACTTAATCATTGTCAATCTCTTTCAATCCCCGGCAACGGTGCCAAAACTTGATGTGTGGAAAATGATCCAACACAAAACTCACCGGCAAGTGTACCGGGTCGCATCAAGTAATAATAACTCACATGAGTGAGGTCGATCCCACAGGGATTGAAGGATTGAGCAATTTTAGTTTAGTGGGTGATTTAGTCAAGCGAATCAAGTTTTGGTTGAGTGGGTTGTATTTAACAGAAGATAAATTGCTTGAAATGTAAAGGGAGAGGGGAATTGCAGTAAATTAAAGAACAGGAAAGTAAATAGACTGAATCTTAAAGAACAAGAAAGTAAATGACTGAAACTTAAAGTGCAAGAAATGTAAATTGCAGTAGCTTAAATGGCAAGAAATATAAATTGCTTGAATGTAAAAGGGAATTGAGGACTGGGATTGTAGAATCTAAACAAAGAGAAAGTAAATTGCAACAATCAATAAGAGTAGAGGATGAATTGGTATAAACTGAAATTCAACAGAAAGTGAAATTAAAGTGCAGCAGGTTCACAGAAGACCAAAAGTAAATTGTGGTCTCAGGTCTCAAGAGACTAGGTAGCAGAGCCTAGATCTCTATTTGCCTTCCCAGATCCAAGTTCACAAAGCAATTGACAAGAAATTGGAGAGGAAGCAGTAAAGAGAATGTAAATTGATTCAATTATGCAGAAAGAAAACTAAAGAGTTCTTGAGTGGAGATTGAGACAGAATTTCCTTAATTCTTAACACCCAAGAATCAAAACAAAGAAATTAAAAAGACCCAAGCAAGAACAAGGAAGAAGAGAGATCAATTCTCCTCCCAATTCTCTGAAATCTCGGTTCAGTCTCTCAAGGAAAGTCACAAAAATTCAAAGTGCAAAATTCAAAGCTAAGCAAAAGGTAAGTCAAAAAAGGTCCTAATTACATCAAACTAGCTTCTATTTATACACTTTCTATTCTTAGATTTTGGGATTTGGATGGGCTTTTGATTTGGTGAAGAAATGAATTAAAATGGGGTTTTAATTTGAATTTTCGGCCCATGAGAAGTTGCTCCCAGGAGGCTGCCCTGCCCTTGTGGAGGGCAGGGCAGGATTTGGAGTTTGGTGCGTTGTTGGTGCGGCGTGGTGCAGCCTTGGTGCATAGGATGCTGCCCTGCCCGCGCCAAGGGCAGGGCAGGAAAAGTTGGTGCGCCAGAAATTGCCTTGGTGCGCTGTTGGTGCTGCCAGAATCAAGAATTGGTGCGCCAGAATCAAGAATTGGTGCGCCAGAAATTGCGTTGGTGCATAGGATGCTGCCCTGCCCTCGCGGAGGGCAGGGTAGGAAAATTTGGTGCTGCCAGGATCGAGCTTGGTGCGTGCTGGTGCTGCCAGGAATGAGCTTGGTGCGCCAGATTTGAGCCTTGGTGCGCCAGATCCGTGCACCAACAAAATGCTGCCCTGCCCTCGCGGAGGGTAGGGCAGTGTTTCCAAAATGATGTCCCGTGTTCGAAACACGGCTGGAACACACGCTCAATTAATTTCCTTGGTTTCTTGGCACGGCACTCAACCTTAGTTCCTTGCTTCTTCCATGGTCCGTGTTTCGATTCTTGTGGCATGCATGGGTGACATTTTTCCTTTGATTTTCTTCCTTGGTGAGCCCGATACTGCCCTTGTGGAGGGCAGGGCAAGGTTCTCTTCTTCTGGTTCCAAGGCACACTTTTGTGCTCTGCCCTTGTAGTGGCAGGGCAGAGTTGCCTTCCTTGTTTGGTTCCCTTATGTTGCCCTCATAGAGGGCAGTGTACCCATGGGAGGGCAATGTTTGCCTCCCCCTTGCATGCGGCACACTTCCTCTTGCTTTAACCACACTTCCTTTCCTTGGGTTACACTTCTTAGGCCACGCTTTTCCTTTTCTTTTCTTTTCTTTACCTATAATAAACCAAAACAACCACTCCAAGTATCACTAAATTCAAGAGGCTTATAAATCAATTAAAATTCAATTAAAATTAGCTTAAACCTCATGATTTAACATTAATTTCATGGTGGTTGCTTGATTTAGAGAAGTTATGCATTTTCACTCCAAATCACTTACATAGGATGCAAGAAAGTGCATAAATGCTAACAAAGCAAGTGAAATAGCTTGAAAAATGGGTATATGATGACTTGTCATCACAACACCAAACTTAAGTCTTGCTTGTCCCCAAGCAAGCATCAAAACTAAGAGAAATTGAAATGAATAAGAAAAAGAATACATATCCTTATTATGCAGATAGCAGAACTTAATCTATGGGTCATTATGCAGACAATGATAACTCAATTATTGTTGCTGTTACATGATATACATTTTGCATCAAAGGTTTGCTAAACTTGCTGTTATAAGACTCACTTTTTGATTCCTCCCTTGCTAACTTTTCTTGGCTTACAATGCTTAACAAGCTTATTATTCTTTTGGAGGTTTGGTGTCAAATGTTGCAGTAATAGCCTTTGGCTTTATTTGTTTCTTTCTTTTACTCAACATCTCTCCACCACAGACACTTGGCTCACTAATTCTTCCTAGGATCATTGATGCCCAGCATCTCTTTGGATAACTAAATGTTCTGTATCTAAGTTGCTCTTTATTGTGGATTTTCAATTGGCCATCCCAAATCAGTTGATCTAAGTGACCGGGTTTTAAAATACCCCTTAGAATTTACTCATCCAAGCATATCTTAGTACAAGAACACCACAGGCATATGTCCTAAGGTTCAAGCTATTGGTGTCCAACCTTTATTCTTTGTTTTTCTGCCACTTTGGCTTTTTCTTTCCCTTTTCTTTCTGTTTTTGTTACCAAGGGCTTTTTCATTATTGATAAGAGTCTTTGTAACAGCAAGCTAACTCACAATTGAATGAGAATGATATTATGCAACAATTATTTCATGAGTCATGCATTTAATCAAACACATATACCACCACCAACTTCCATTCATACTTATGCAACATTGGATATTTCACTTTTCAATTCAAACCAAACTCTTTTATTTAAGCATATGGGAAACAAAACAATTTTCAAGCTAAGTGATGGATAACAAGCATTATGCAGATTTAGCATTTTTCTAACAAACAATTTCACTTGCAACTAGATAAACATTTTAGCAAAACATACAACGGTTCCTATGTTCGAAACAATACACAGCAGCAAGGATTAAGTTCAGATACAACCTTTGAAGTTGCAGCCCTTTGATTCTTCCTTCTGTTGTGTTTTCTTTGAGTTAAGATGCATAGTGTCTTCAATTGTTGACTCATGTCCTGCATAATCCTCAAAGTTGCTTGCTTCTCAAGCCCTTAATTATATGGTTAGTATGTATAAACTGAGTGTGGTTCTAGGATTGATTTTGGTGTAGGGACACCAAACTTAATTGTTTGCCACTGCCTCAGATGCAACAAGTCAACCATATTTAAAACCATGTATCCTTGCTAAAGGTTAATGAAATTAAAGCTAGAAACAATTCAACAGTTGAATAATGTGTTTGATTGCTTGGAGCTAAAATCATGCAAGAGGTGAGAATGTGTTTTTAAATGATATTTGGTGGAACACCAAACTTAGAAGTTTTCATTCTCCCTCAAATTGTTTTGGTGTGTAACACCAAACTTAGCTCCTTGCAATGCATACCAATTAGTCAACATTTTATTGAAAAAGCTATGAAAAAGAAAACTACCTTAGGTTGGGTTGCCTCCAACAAGCGCTCTTTTATTGTCACTAGCTTGACATCTTCTGTTCTGCTGATCATGGAGGTTGAAAATCACAATGCCTTAGCTTGTCTTTCTTTACTGTGAACTTCCTTCCGGTTTCCTCTTTGATGACCTCTATAAATTCTTGTGGAGGATCTTAGTCACAATGTAGTGCTCAGGCAACTGTGGGGACACCTTCAAGGTTTGAATATTGATCATCACTCGATCCCCTGGTGAAAATTTTCCAGTGGGGGCTTTCTGTTTTTCTTTAGTTCTATCGTTTGTTTCTCCTTGAAAGGATTCCTTGTTGTGTTCTTCTTGGCTGGTACTTCCTTTGTCCAGTATTTTCTCATTGTCCTCCATAATCCTTTTCCATCCTTCCTTCTTTGTAGCATCTTCGTTGTTAATCATTTTGTCTTCAATGGCTCTGGTGAAAGTATTTGCCTTCTTCTCACCCATTTCTGCAAAATACTTCGCCAGTTGAGCTATCTGCTCTTCAATTCCTTTGATTAACATCTCTTGGTTCCTTGTTGTTTCTTCTTGGTGTTTCATCATTCTCTCTATTAGGATCTCCAAGTTTGTGATTCTCCGAGAGTCTTGTGAGATTGGTTGGTTATGAGATGTTAAAGGTTGGAAGGGTGGGTGTAATGGTGGCATGTGATGATTGTTTTTGATGTAATGATGTTTTTGTTGGTTTGTGAAGTTGGGGTTGTTATAATTGAAATCCCTTGGTTTGTGATTTTGGTATTCGTTCCTTCTCCAGTTGAGATGAGTCTGGGAGTGTCTGTGTTGTGAGTATTGGCCTTGGGTGGTATTAGTGGGTGGGGGATGTTGATTGGTTGTGGTCATGGAGTTGCCCTGGTGGAGACTTCCTTGTTCTTGATGTTGAGACTCCCTCATTCTCAGATAAGAATGGGGTCTCCATGGTGGAAATTTGGCATTCACTGCAGCAGATAGCTCCATGTTTTGCTGTGGTTGATGGTGCATTTGTCTGTTTAAGTCCTTGAACACATTCACTCCTTCACCATTCATCACTTCTTTTCCTGAGATTGTATTTTGTGATTTCTCAAATGAATGTTGGTTGTTGACTCCTTTGTCATTGAGGTCTGCAATTCCTTGGGCAGTTGTTGTTGCTTTGAGTAGACCATCTGAGAAGTAGTCCACTGCTTTTCTTGTTTCTAGGGTCAATCCTTCATAGAAAGCTCGGAAGCCCACTTTATCAGTTGCTTTCTTGTATCTTTCCCAGGCCTTAAAGAGTGGTTCTTCGTCTCCTTGTGTGAATAGATGTTCCTCCTCTTTCAGCTGGATGATCTGCTTGGATGAGGTGAATTTGGCCAGAAATTTGGTGACCAAATCATCCCAACTAGTGATACTTCCTTGGGGAAAAGTCTCAAACCATTGTGCAGCTTCACCCTTTAATGAGAAAGGGAATAACAGGATCTTGTAAGTGTCATGATCTGGACCATCAGTTTTGACCGCATTACAAGTTCTCAGGAAAGTAGATATGTGCTGTTGAGGATCCTCCGATGGATTTCCATCATAAGAACAATTGTTCTTGATGAGTGTAATGAGTGGTGGCTTCATGTCATGATACTCCTTGTTTGTAGAAACTTGATTTCCTGTGGCATGCGATCAAACAGGAGGAATAAACGGCAGCACACTTGAGGACTAAATGAAGTTAGTTAGAATAAACTGTTAGCGAATTGATAGAGGCAATTTCTCAAACAGTTAGTATGTTAGTAAAAAGATAAAGAAAAAGTGCTTGATCTAGATCTCCACTTCACTTAATCATTGTCAATCTCTTTCAATCCCCGGCAACGGTGCCAAAAACTTGATGTGTGGAAAATGATCCAACACAAAACTCACCGGCAAGTGTACCGGGTCGCATCAAGTAATAATAACTCACATGAGTGAGGTCGATCCCACAGGGATTGAAGGATTGAGCAATTTTAGTTTAGTGGGTGATTTAGTCAAGCGAATCAAGTTTTGGTTGAGTGGGTTGTATTTAACAGAAGATAAATTGCTTGAAATGTAAAGGGAGAGGGGAAATTGCAGTAAATTAAAGAACAGGAAAGTAAAATAGACTGAATCTTAAAGAACAAGAAAGTAAATGACTGAAACTTAAAGTGCAAGAAATGTAAATTGCAGTAGCTTAAATGGCAAGAAATATAAATTGCTTGAATGTAAAAGGGAATTGAGGACTGGGATTGTAGAATCTAAACAAAGAGAAAGTAAATTGCAACAATCAATAAGAGTAGAGGATGAATTGGTATAAACTGAAATTCAACAGAAAGTGAAATTAAAGTGCAGCAGGTTCACAGAAGAACCAAAAGTAAATTGTGGTCTCAGGTCTCAAGAGACTAGGTAGCAGAGCCTAGATCTCTATTTGCCTTCCCAGATCCAAGTTCACAAAGCAATTGACAAGAAATTGGAGAGGAAGCAGTAAAGAGAATGTAAATTGATTCAATTATGCAGAAAGAAAACTAAAGAGTTCTTGAGTGGAGATTGAGACAGAATTTCCTTAATTCTTAACACCCAAGAATCAAAACAAAGAAATTAAAAAGACCCAAGCAAGAACAAGGAAGAAGAGAGATCAATTCTCCTCCCCAATTCTCTGAAATCTCGGTTCAGTCTCTCAAGGAAAGTCACAAAAATTCAAAGTGCAAAATTCAAAAGCTAAGCAAAAGGTAAGTCAAAAAAGGTCCTAATTACATCAAACTAGCTTCTATTTATACACTTTCTATTCTTAGATTTTGGGATTTGGATGGGCTTTTGATTTGGTGAAGAAATGAATTAAAATGGGGTTTTAATTTGAATTTTCGGCCCATGAGAAGTTGCTCCCAGGAGGCTGCCCTGCCCTTGTGGAGGGCAGGGCAGGATTTGGAGTTTGGTGCGTTGTTGGTGCGGCGTGGTGCAGCCTTGGTGCATAGGATGCTGCCCTGCCCGCGCCAAGGGCAGGGCAGGAAAAGTTGGTGCGCCAGAAATTGCCTTGGTGCGCTGTTGGTGCTGCCAGAATCAAGAATTGGTGCGCCAGAATCAAGAATTGGTGCGCCAGAAATTGCGTTGGTGCATAGGATGCTGCCCTGCCCTCGCGGAGGGCAGGGTAGGAAAATTTGGTGCTGCCAGGATCGAGCTTGGTGCGTGCTGGTGCTGCCAGGAATGAGCTTGGTGCGCCAGATTTGAGCCTTGGTGCGCCAGATCCGTGCACCAACAAAATGCTGCCCTGCCCTCGCGGAGGGTAGGGCAGTGTTTCCAAAATGATGTCCCGTGTTCGAAACACGGCTGGAACACACGCTCAATTAATTTCCTTGGTTTCTTGGCACGGCACTCAACCTTAGTTCCTTGCTTCTTCCATGGTCCGTGTTCGATTCTTGTGGCATGCATGGGTGACATTTTTCCTTTGATTTTCTTCCTTGGTGAGCCCGATACTGCCCTTGTGGAGGGCAGGGCAAGGTTCTCTTCTTCTTGGTTCCAAGGCACACTTTTGTGCTCTGCCCTTGTAGTGGGCAGGGCAGAGTTGCCTTCCTTGTTTGGTTCCCTTATGTTGCCCTCATAGAGGGCAGTGTACCCATGTGGAGGGCAATGTTTGCCTCCCCTTGCATGCGGCACACTTCCTCTTGCTTTAACCACACTTTCCTTTCCTTGGGTTACACTTCTTAGGCCACGCTTTTCCTTTTCTTTTCTTTTCTTTACCTATAATAAACCAAAACAACCACTCCAAGTATCACTAAATTCAAGAGGCTTATAAATCAATTAAAATTCAATTAAAATTAGCTTAAACCTCATGATTTAACATTAATTTCATGGTGGTTGCTTGATTTAGAGAAGTTATGCATTTTCACTCCAAATCACTTACATAGGATGCAAGAAAGTGCATAAATGCTAACAAAGCAAGTGAAATTAGCTTGAAAAATGGGTATATGATGACTTGTCATCACAACACCAAACTTAAGTCTTGCTTGTCCCCAAGCAAGCATCAAAACTAAGAGAAATTGAAATGAATAAGAAAAGAATACATATCCTTATTATGCAGATAGCAGAACTTAATCTATGGGGTCATTATGCAGACAATGATAACTCAATTATTGTTGCTGTTACATGATATACATTTTGCATCAAAGGTTTGCTAAACTTGCTGTTATAAGACTCACTTTTTGATTCCTCCCTTGCTAACTTTTCTTGGCTTACAATGCTTAACAAGCTTATTATTCTTTTGGAGGTTTGGTGTCAAATGTTGCAGTAATAGCCTTTGGCTTTATTTGTTTCTTTCTTTTACTCAACATCTCTCCACCACAGACACTTGGCTCACTAATTCTTCCTAGGATCATTGATGCCCAGCATCTCTTTGGATAACTAAATGTTCTGTATCTAAGTTGCTCTTTATTGTGGATTTTCAATTGGCCATCCCAAATCAGTTGATCTAAGTGACCGGGTTTTAAAATACCCCTTAGAATTTACTCATCCAAGCATATCTTAGTACAAGAACACCACAGGCATATGTCCTAAGGTTCAAGCTATTGGTGTCCAACCTTTATTCTTTGTTTTTCTTGCCACTTTGGCTTTTTCTTTCCCTTTTCTTTCTGTTTTTGTTACCAAGGGCTTTTTCATTATTGATAAGAGTCTTTGTAACAGCAAGCTAACTCTCAATTGAATGAGAATGATATTATGCAACAATTATTTCATGAGTCATGCATTTAATCAAACACATATACCACCACCAACTTCCATTCATACTTATGCAACATTGGATATTTCACTTTTCAATTCAAACCAAACTCTTTTATTTAAGCATATGGGAAACAAAACAATTTTCAAGCTAAGTGATGGATAACAAGCATTATGCAGATTTAGCATTTTTCTAACAAACAATTTCACTTGCAACAAGATAAACATTTTAGCAAAACATACAACGGTTCCTATGTTCGAAACAATACACAGCAGCAAGGATTAAGTTCAGATACAACCTTTGAAGTTGCAGCCCTTTGATTCTTCCTTCTGTTGTGTTTTCTTTGAGTTAAGATGCATAGTGTCTTCAATTGTTGACTCATGTCCTGCATAATCCTCAAAGTTGCTTGCTTCTCAAGCCCTTAATTATATGGTTAGTATGTATAAACTGAGTGTGGTTCTAGGATTGATTTTTGGTGTAGGGACACCAAACTTAATTGTTTGCCACTGCCTCAGATGCAACAAGTCAACCATATTTAAAACCATGTATCCTTGCTAAAGGTTAATGAAATTAAAGCTAGAAAACAATTCAACAGTTGAATAATGTGTTTGATTGCTTGGAGCTAAAATCATGCAAGAGGTGAGAATGTGTTTTTAAATGATATTTTGGTGGAACACCAAACTTAGAAGTTTTCATTCTCCCTCAAATTGTTTTGGTGTGTAACACCAAACTTAGCTCCTTGCAATGCATACCAATTAGTCAACATTTTTATTGAAAAAGCTATGAAAAAGAAAACTACCTTAGGTTGGGTTGCCTCCCAACAAGCGCTCTTTTATTGTCACTAGCTTGACATCTTCTGTTCTGCTGATCATGGAGGTTGAAAATCACAATGCCTTAGCTTGTCTTTCTTTACTGTGAACTTCCTTCCGGTTTCCTCTTTGATGACCTCTATAAATTCTTGTGGAAGGATCTTAGTCACAATGTAGTGCTCAGGCAACTGTGGGGACACCTTCAAGGTTTGAATATTGATCATCACTCGATCCCCTGGTGAAAATTTTCCAGTGGGGGCTTTCTGTTTTTCTTTAGTTCTATCGTTTGTTTCTCCTTGAAAGGATTCCTTGTTGTGTTCTTCTTGGCTGGTACTTCCTTTGTCCAGTATTTTCTCATTGTCCTCCATAATCCTTTTCCATCCTTCCTTCTTTGTAGCATCTTCGTTGTTAATCATTTTGTCTTCAATGGCTCTGGTGAAAGTATTTGCCTTCTTCTCACCCATTTCTGCAAAATACTTCGCCAGTTGAGCTATCTGCTCTTCAATTCCTTTGATTAACATCTCTTGGTTCCTTGTTGTTTCTTCTTGGTGTTTCATCATTCTCTCTATTAGGATCTCCAAGTTTGTGATTCTCCGAGAGTCTTGTGAGATTGGTTGGTTATGAGATGTTAAAGGTTGGAAGGGTGGGTGTAATGGTGGCATGTGATGATTGTTTTTGATGTAATGATGTTTTTGTTGGTTTGTGAAGTTGGGGTTGTTATAATTGAAGTCCCTTGGTTTGTGATTTTGGTATTCGTTCCTTCTCCAGTTGAGATGAGTCTGGGAGTGTCTGTGTTGTGAGTATTGGCCTTGGGTGGTATTAGTGGGTGGGGGATGTTGATTGGTTGTGGTCATGGAGTTGCCCTGGTGGAGACTTCCTTGTTCTTGATGTTGAGACTCCCTCATTCTCAGATAAGAATGGGGTCTCCATGGTGGAAATTTGGCATTCACTGCAGCAGATAGCTCCATGTTTTGCTGTGGTTGATGGTGCATTTGTCTGTTTAAGTCCTTGAACACATTCACTCCTTCACCATTCATCACTTCTTTTCCTGAGATTGTATTTTGTGATTTCTCAAATGAATGTTGGTTGTTGACTCCTTTGTCATTGAGGTCTGCAATTCCTTGGGCAGTTGTTGTTGCTTTGAGTAGACCATCTGAGAAGTAGTCCACTGCTTTTCTTGTTTCTAGGGTCAATCCTTCATAGAAAGCTCGGAAGCCCACTTTATCAGTTGCTTTCTTGTATCTTTCCCAGGCCTTAAAGAGTGGTTCTTCGTCTCCTTGTGTGAATAGATGTTCCTCCTCTTTCAGCTGGATGATCTGCTTGGATGAGGTGAATTTGGCCAGAAATTTGGTGACCAAATCATCCCAACTAGTGATACTTCCTTGGGGAAAAGTCTCAAACCATTGTGCAGCTTCACCCTTTAATGAGAAAGGGAATAACAGGATCTTGTAAGTGTCATGATCTGGACCATCAGTTTTGACCGCATTACAAGTTCTCAGGAAAGTAGATATGTGCTGTTGAGGATCCTCCGATGGATTTCCATCATAAGAACAATTGTTCTTGATGAGTGTAATGAGTGGTGGCTTCATGTCATGATACTCCTTGTTTGTAGAAACTTGATTTCCTGTGGCATGCGATCAAACAGGAGGAATAAACGGCAGCACACTTGAGGACTAAATGAAGTTAGTTAGAATAAACTGTTAGCGAATTGATAGAGGCAATTTCTCAAACAGTTAGTATGTTAGTAAAAAGATAAAGAAAAAGTGCTTGATCTAGATCTCCACTTCACTTAATCATTGTCAATCTCTTTCAATCCCCGGCAACGGTGCCAAAAACTTGATGTGTGGAAAATGATCCAACACAAAACTCACCGGCAAGTGTACCGGGTCGCATCAAGTAATAATAACTCACATGAGTGAGGTCGATCCCACAGGGATTGAAGGATTGAGCAATTTTAGTTTAGTGGGTGATTTAGTCAAGCGAATCAAGTTTTGGTTGAGTGGGTTGTATTTAACAGAAGATAAATTGCTTGAAATGTAAAGGGAGAGGGGAAATTGCAGTAAATTAAAGAACAGGAAAGTAAAATAGACTGAATCTTAAAGAACAAGAAAGTAAATGACTGAAACTTAAAGTGCAAGAAATGTAAATTGCAGTAGCTTAAATGGCAAGAAATATAAATTGCTTGAATGTAAAAGGGAATTGAGGACTGGGATTGTAGAATCTAAACAAAGAGAAAGTAAATTGCAACAATCAATAAGAGTAGAGGATGAATTGGTATAAACTGAAATTCAACAGAAAGTGAAATTAAAGTGCAGCAGGTTCACAGAAGAACCAAAAGTAAATTGTGGTCTCAGGTCTCAAGAGACTAGGTAGCAGAGCCTAGATCTCTATTTGCCTTCCCAGATCCAAGTTCACAAAGCAATTGACAAGAAATTGGAGAGGAAGCAGTAAAGAGAATGTAAATTGATTCAATTATGCAGAAAGAAAACTAAAGAGTTCTTGAGTGGAGATTGAGACAGAATTTCCTCAATTCTTAACACCCAAGAATCAAAACAAAGAAATTAAAAAGACCCAAGCAAGAACAAGGAAGAAGAGAGATCAATTCTCCTCCCCAATTCTCTGAAATCTCGGTTCAGTCTCTCAAGGAAAGTCACAAAAATTCAAAGTGCAAAATTCAAAAGCTAAGCAAAAGGTAAGTCAAAAAAGGTCCTAATTACATCAAACTAGCTTCTATTTATACACTTTCTATTCTTGGATTTTGGGATTTGGATGGGCTTTTGATTTGGTGAAGAAATGAATTAAAATGGGGTTTTAATTTGAATTTTCGGCCCATGAGAAGTTGCTCCCAGGAGGCTGCCCTGCCCTTGCGGAGGGCAGGGCAGGATTTGGAGTTTGGTGCGTTGTTGGTGCGGCGTGGTGCAGCCTTGGTGCATAGGATGCTGCCCTGCCCGCGCCAAGGGCAGGGCAGGAAAAGTTGGTGCGCCAGAAATTGCCTTGGTGCGCTGTTGGTGCTGCCAGAATCAAGAATTGGTGCGCCAGAATCAAGAATTGGTGCGCCAGAAATTGCCTTGGTGCATAGGATGCTGCCCTGCCCTCGCGGAGGGCAGGGCAGGAAAATTTGGTGCTGCCAGGATCGAGCTTGGTGCGTGCTGGTGCTGCCAGGAATGAGCTTGGTGCGCCAGATTTGAGCCTTGGTGCGCCAGATCCGTGCACCAACAAAATGCTGCCCTGCCCTCGCGGAGGGCAGGGCAGTGTTTCCAAAATGATGTCCCGTGTTCGAAACACGGCTGGAACACATGCTCAATTAATTTCCTTGGTTTCTTGGCACGGCACTCAACCTTAGTTCCTTGCTTCTTCCATGGTCCGTGTTCGATTCTTGTGGCATGCATGGGTGACATTTTTCCTTTGATTTTCTTCCTTGGTGAGCCCGATACTGCCCTTGTGGAGGGCAGGGCAAGGTTCTCTTCTTCTTGGTTCCAAGGCACACTTTTGTGCTCTGCCCTTGTAGTGGGCAGGGCAGAGTTGCCTTCCTTGTTTGGTTCCCTTATGTTGCCCTCCTAGAGGGCAGTGTGCCCTTGTGGAGGGCAATGTTTGCCTCCCCCTTGCATGCGGCACACTTCCTCTTGCTTTGACCACACTTTCCTTTCCTTGGGTTACACTTCTTAGGCCACGCTTTTCCTTTTCTTTTCTTTTCTTCACCTATAATAAACCAAAACAACCACTCCAAGTATCACTAAATTCAAGAGGCTTATAAATCAATTAAAATTCAATTAAAATTAGCTTAAACCTCATGATTTAACATTAATTTCATGGTGGTTGCTTGATTTAGAGAAGTTATGCATTTTCACTCCAAATCACTTACTTAGGATGCAAGAAAGTGCATAAATGCTAACAAAGCAAGTGAAATTAGCTTGAAAAATGGGTATATGATGACTTGTCATCAACAAGCAACAGTTTAAATTTGGTGTTGTGATGAGCGGATATTTTATACACTTTTTGGGGGTAATTTCATGTAGTTTTTAGTATGTTTTAGTTAGTTTTTAGTATATTTTTATTAGTTTTTAGGCAAATATCATATTTCTGGACTTTAATATGAGTTTGTGTATTTTTCTGTGATTTCAGGTATTTTTGGCTGAAATTGAGGGAGCTGAGCAAAAATCTGACTCAGGCTGAAAAAGGACTGCTGATGCTGTTGAATTCTGACCTCCCTGCACTCAGAATGGATTTTTTGGAGCTAAAGGAGTCCAATTGGCATGCTCTCAATTGGGTTGAAAAGTATACATCTAGGGCTTTCTAGAAATATATAATAGTCTATACTTTGCGCGAAGATAAACGACATAAACAGGCGTTTAACGCCAGTTCCATGTTGCATTCTGGCGTTCAGCGCCAGAAATAGGTTGCAAGTTGGAGTTAAACGCCAGAAATAGGTTACAACCTGGCGTTTAACTCCAGAAACAGCCCAGGCATGTGAGAAGCTCAAGTCTCAGCCCCAGCACACACCAAGTGGGCCCCAGAAGTGGATTTCTGCACCATCTATCTTAGTTTACTCATTTTCTGTAAACCTAGGTTACCGGTTTAGTATTTAAACAACTTTTAGAGACTTATTTTGTACCTGATGACATTTTTAGATCTAAACTTTGTACTTTTTGATGGCATGAGTCTCTAAACTCCACTGTTGGGGGTGAGGAGCTTTGCAGCGTCTCAATGAATTAATGCAATTATTTCTGTTTTCTATTCAAACACGCTTGTTCCTATCTAAGATGTTCATTCGCGCTTCAATACGAAGAAGGTGATGATCCGTGACACTCATCACCATTCTCAACCCATGAACGTGTGCCTGACAACCACCTCTGTTCTACATTAGATTGAATGAGTATCTCTTAGATTCCTTGATCAGAATCTTCGTGGTATAAGCTAGAATCCATTGGCAGCATCCTTGAGAATCCGGAAGGTCTTAACCTTGTCTGTGGTATTCCGAGTAGGATTCAAGGATTGGATGACTGTGACTAGCTTCAAACTCGCGAGTGTTAGGCGTAATAACAAACACAAAAGGATCAATAGATCCTATTCCGACATGATCGAGAACCGACAAATGATTAGCCATGCTGTGACAGAGCATTTGGACCATTTTCACTAAGAGGATGGGAAGTAGCCATTGATAACGGTGACGCCCTACACACAGCTTGCCATGGAAGGAGCCTTGCATGTTTGAAAGTGAGAAAGCATTATGTTACAGGGATTCAGAAGACAAAGCATCTCCAAAACCCCAACATATTCTCCATTACTGTGTAATAATTACTTATTTTATGCCCTTTCACTTTTTACAATTGAAACTGAAGAACCCTATTGGTATCCTGACTAAGAATAATAAGATAACCATAGCTTGCTTCAAGCCAACAATCTCCGTGGGATCGACCCTTACTCACGTAAGGTATTTGACGTGGCGGAAACTGGCAAGTTAAGAAATTATTAATAGAAATACGTTGCAAGTACAGTCCTTAACCAGCCGAAAATCTGCGTATCAATTTAAAAAGGGTTGTCACAAAGATTAAAATTAAAATATTGGGAGTATGAATCCCAGGTCGTCTCCCAACGAGTTGCAGAGAGATGTGCTATTTTATCAATCAGGTGTTTTCAAAAATGGTTGAGTTGATAAACAAGAAATTAAAATAGAGAATTTAATTAATTCTAAATAAAAGCCTTGTCTGGGAGTAGATTAGTTGGAATCCCTATTCTTGTTGAAGTACTCTCAAGATTAATTGATAATTGAAGGTTGCTCTGTTTAGTTATCCCTTACTAGGTAAGGGAGAGTCAAACACGTTGGAATGCTGTTTCTGTTCACAAGTCCCAATCCACTCATTGAAAAGGATTAGTGTCTGTGAATAGAGGGCATTCCAACAACGAACCCAATTATAATTATCCTTTCAAGCATCCCAACTCAAGGGTTCCTTTCAATCAACTCCCCATCAAGTTAGGAAACTACTCGCTCATTGTGAATGTAGAACTCATACATATAAAAAGGAATTAAAGGATGACATGATAAATAAAAGATGAAAAGGGATTAAATAAAAATATTATTCTATATTAATAACTTGTGAAAACAATCCAATGTCAACTTTAGAGAGAATAATGATATGGAAGAATAAGTAAAAAGTAAATAGCAAAGTATAATGACTAGTATCGGAGGTGGCCTCTTCTCAAAAGCTAAAAAGCAAAATCTTCCAAAAATCCTAATTATGAATGTCAAGTGATAAAAACCTAGGGGAGGAGCCAATTCAGATCTAAAACTAAAAATTATGTGGAATGAATTGTTCTTCTCTGTTTCTGCATGTTCCCTGGCTCTAGTTTGTGTTTTTGGGCCAAAAACTGGGTTGAAATCTGGCCCAGAAACTTTGCCAGCGACTTCTGAAATTTTGCAGATCGTGCACGCCATGCGGTCGCGTCATTCATGCGGACGCGTCATTCGGCGTTTTGCTTTCCCACGCGGGCGTGTCGTCCATGCCTCCGCGTCACTTATGCTTTTCCAATCCGCGTGGTCGCGTGAGCCATGCGGCTGCGTCACTGCGATGTCCTCTCTTTCGCGCGGTCGCGTGAGCCATGCGGCCGCGTCACTGCGATGTCCTCTCTTTCGCGCGGTCGCGTGAGCCACGTGGCCGCGTCACTTCTCGCTGGTCATCTCCTTAATTTCTTGTATTCCTTCCATTTTTGCAAACTTCCTTTCCAATCTCCAATTCATTCATGCCCTATAATGCCTGAAACACTTAACACACAGATCACGGTATCGAATGGGATAAAGGAGAATTAAAATACCTAATTAAAAGTCTCTAGGAAGTAAGTTTTCAATCATGTAATAATTTTAGGAAGGAAATATAAATGCATGCTAATTATATGAATAAGTGGGTAAAGATCATGATAAAACCACACAATTAAACACATTATAAACCATAAAATAGTGGTTTATCAACCTCCCCACACTTAAACATTAGCATGTCCTCATGTCCTAATGCAATGCAACCTATATATGTGAATGCAACTATATGATTCTTGTCCACTTGATCAATAATAAATAAGCTCTTCAAAATAATTACAAATCAAGCTCCACTAATTCAATTCTCATACAGTAAGAACAGATAAAAATGTAAGAAGGTAGCTCATGAAAGCAGGGAACATAGAATTTTAAGCATTGAACCCTCACTGATGATGTATGTATATTCTAATCTCTCCAGTGTATAGGGTAATCACTCTATCCTTCTCTAATCATTCTCCCTAAATTTTGTTCTTTTTCTAATCAATCAACAACATTTAATATACCAATGCAACATCATGAGGTCTTTTCAAGGTTGTAACGGGGTCAAGGTAAGGGTAAGGATACATATATGGTTAAGTGAGCTTATAAATTGAATCTTTAATTAACTCAAACTCTAACATAACCTATATATTTTATATAACTATGGAGTTCGTACCTAGCTACCCAGAATTATCTTTCACATTCCATACTCATGTATCAACTGTTTATTTTAATTCTATCATACATGCATTGACCTTTGAATTCTTAACTCAACATTGGGGTAATTTTGTCCCCTTATTTATTTATTGAATATTTTTTTTAAACATAGCTTATCAATGCACATGGATTTTTTATTTTCATAGTTTCACATGAGTAGGTGTCCAAATTCCCATTATATTATCATGACATATCCCCTTATTATCTTTTGTTCCCACAATTTCCCATACTTAATTAGCACACACAATTCTATCTTAAGCTAACCAAAGATTCAAATTGGGGTATATAATTGTTTTTCCGCTTAAGGCTAGTAATGTGGTAAATTATAGAACAAATGGGATTTAAAGGCTCAAAGTGGCTAACAAAGGTAATTGAAAGGGTAGGCTTAATTTGGATAAGTGAGCTAAATAATTAATGGCCTCAATCATATGCAGCATATAAATATATTAAACATTGGACATATAGGATGGAATAAAATATAGGTTACAATCATAGAGAAGTAAACACACAAGAATAAAACAAATATGGTTAAATAATGTAACCATGCATAAAGACTCAATTCTCACAGGTTGTGTGTTCTTTAGCTTTAAAAAAATCATGTTCCAAATACAACTTCAAGCAAATTTAACATAAGAGTTTTAATTAAAATTAGTGAAATTTTGTTCCAAAGATAGAGTTTTAGAAGAAACTTATTGTCTTTTCAATCAAGTAGAACATGCATGCAACTAATCTATTACTATGTAATTTATCCTATTCTACAAAAGAAAGGAAAACTAACTAAATATCCTAATTTATTGGTGTTTAGGGAAGAAAAATTACCTCCGGAAGTCAGGTACTGACCGACCTCCCCACACTTAAGGATTTGCACCGTCCTCGGTGCCATCTGTCAGGAACAGTGGTGGGCTAATGGCAGTGTCTCCACAGTCGGGACCGTCGTGGCTCATTGTGCCGGTGAAAGAAGTGGAGTCCGGAGTGCCTGGATCATCATCGGGTCTGTGATTGCCTGTAAGTAGCTCCTTGAGGTGTTTAAAATGGCGGTGGTTGCGGCGCTCTCGGAGCTTTGCTTTCTTTTCTTGTTGGTCCAATCGCTTCAGTATTTGGTGCAGCAGCTGACTAGTAGATGGTGGAGGAGCTGCAGCATCTCTGTGGACTGGCTGGTAGTGGCAACTTGTGGCCTGAGATATCTCCCGTTAGGGACATACTGATCATCCCGTGGAAGAATGGCTTTGGTGTCTCCAGCTTTGTAGGATACTCCGGCTGCTGAGATAAGATCAGAGACCAAGGCGGGGAAAGGTAGGTTGCCCGCGATCTGCACATGTTCCATAGCATTCCGGATATGTCTTGGTAAATTAAGAGGCTGGTCTGTGAGGATGCACCATAGTAGAACGACCATGTCTGCGGTGAAGGAGGACTCATGAGTACTCGGGAAGACGTAATGGGACATAATCTGTGCCCATACATGAGCCTCTAAGGTAAGTGCGGAAGCCAAGATTCCCTTAGGATGGGAACGATGGTATCCGAAAATCCATTTGCTGCCAGGTTGAGCGATAACTCTAAGAACAGCGTCCCAGTCAAAGGTGTATGCCTGGCGCTTGATTGCGGCTTTCTGAAAGGCATCCAATCCTTCTGGAGCAGGTGGAAGATCTAAGGCTCGCTGAATGGCTTCTTCTATAATAGGGACTTGCTTCTGACATATATAGACAGACTGCAGGGTTGGCAGGTGGAAGTTGGAGTAGAACTCAACTACCCAAGAAAGATTGACCTGTTGTGGCTGTCTCTGTAAAAATCCCCAGTGTCTTTGTGCAATTTGCGGCTCAACAAAGGCGGCAATACGAGGCGGAAGGATGAGAAGGTGTTCATTGTTGTAATTTCGAGTTGCCAGAATAGGAAACATCTGCTCACAGTAGCGATTCGGGAATCGTGCAGTGTCCTTTACTGGAAAAGCTCTCTCCTTTTCATCAACCTTTATGATCCTTTTAATTCTTTTTGTTGACGGCTTGACTACAGTTGAAGAAGGTTCTGCCACTAATGCTTTTTTTGTTCCTTTCCTTGCTGTGGGTTTGGGAGTAGCTTTCTCTTTGCCTTTCTTAGTGGCCATTCTGAAAAAGGAAAGAGAAAGTAAATTAAATTTAAAGAGATAAAGCAAGGAAGAGGGTTGAGTGAGTGATAGTCAATGCACGGTAAAGATGAATGAAGGGAACACATGGTCTTGACAACATGTGAAAAGTTCATCAAAGGGAATAAAATAAGTGCATTAGAGGGTAAGTAGATGCAAGATGTTTATTGGCATGCCGGCAAGGGCATGAGTAGCAGAGATCAAGCATCACTTCATAAAAAACTATCACGTTTGTATTGACAATTAAATTCACTTAATATAATAATAAAGGGAATTTGTGAAAAGCAGGCATTAAATAGTAGAATAGAATAATGTAGAAAAGTGCATGATGCCATACGGGCTTTTTCACAAACACATAGTATGCATGGTAACTAAGGTATGGAAAGTATTAGATTAAACATGCAAGTAACCCTAAAAGAAATATATAATTGTCAAACAATATTTTTAACAATTCACAAGCAAAACAATGATCCAAATAAATTCCAACACCAATTAAAAGAAAGAAGAAAAGAAAAGGGGAAGAAAATATGGATAGTGAAAGTAATAGGAAAAGAGAAGAAAAAAAAGAAAAAAATAACATATAAAATTAAGAAGAATAATAGAAAAGTAAGGGGAGAAGAAGAAAAGGAAACCTTGTTAATGGGGGGGGGGAGAGAGAGAGAGAGAGAGAGAGAGAGAGAGAGAGAGAGAGAGAGAGAGAGAGAGTGAGTGAGAGTGAGTGAGTGAGAAGGAAGAAGGAAGAAGAGAAAATAGGATTTGGAGAAAAGAAAGATAAGGTAGTTGGCAAAATCAGGGGCGCTGTGCGGCGCAGGTGACGTAGCCGCGTGGGGCACGCGGTCACGTGACTTGCCTTATACTGATTGACGTGGTTGTGTCGGTCACGTGGTCGCGTGACCCGTTTGATGCTACTGGCGCGAGGTTAGCCTCGCACTCGCACAACTCTCTGTTCGAAATATTATTTTTGCCAAGTCTAGGGTCATGCGATCGTGTGGGTCAAGCGATCGCGTGGGTGGTCATTAAAAAGGCTATGACGCAGACGCGTGAGCCATGCGTCCGTGTGGAAAGAATTGGGCGTTCAGCGCCAAGCCAGCACCACTCTAGCACAGCTTTCGGTCGTGCACCCATTTTACGTCGAATTCAAGGGCACGCAGCGCGTGAGTGATGCGGTCGCGTGGGAGGCCAATGTTCCCATTAGACGCGGACGCGTCGGTGATGCGATCGCGTGGGGTGATTTGTGCCATTGGCACGCCTCCAGCCACGCTCCTACGTGACTATTTGTTCGTTTCTTTATCTTTCCAAACCACCTGCGACGCGAACGCGTCAATGATGCGGTCGTGTCGCGTAATTTTTTTAATTTTTAATTATTATTATTTTTTTAAGCAAGTAAATGCAGATGCACAAAATGTACAAAGAAAGAGAAGAGTTATTGAATATGAAAATAAAAACAAAGAAAGGAACGATCATACCATGGTAGGTTGTCTTCCACCTAGCACTTTGCTTTAACGTCCGTAAGTTGGACGCTCCACTAGCTCAGTCTTCGGATATGTGGGGATCTTCCAAGAGGAAGATCTCAAGCTCCTTGTTTTTCTTCATCTTCTCGCCATGGTACAGCTTTAAACGATGTCCATTAACCTTGATAAGTTCGGAGCTGGAAGGGTGACTTAGGTGATAAACTCCATACAGTTCGGCTTTCTCTACTCTGTATGGACCTTCCCATCTTGATCTCAACTTGCCTGGCATGAGCCTCAGTCGAGATTTGTAAAGGACGACTAAATCTCCAGGTTGGAATTCTTTCCTCTTGATGTGCTGATCATGTATAGCCTTCATCTTCTCCTTGTATAGTCTTGAGTTCTCATAAGCTTCTAGGCGAAGGCTTTCCAGTTCTTGCAGTTGTAATTTCCGTTCAGCTCTGGCTTTCTCAATTCCCATGTTGCACTACTTTACTGCCCAAAAGGCTTTGTGCTCTACTTCAACTGGAAGATGACAAGCTTTTCCATAAACTAAGCGAAAAGGGCTCATCCCAATGGGTGTCTTGTACGCTGTTCTGTATGCCCAGAGTGCATCTTGTAGCCTGGGGCTCCAGTCTCTTCTATGAGGTTTGACTATCTTCTGCAAAATACGCTTTATCTCTCTGTTTGACACCTCGGCTTGCCCATTAGTCTGAGGATGGTAGGCAGTTGCAACTTTATGAATGATCCCATGCTTCTTCAGTAAACCTGTTAGTCTCCTGTTATAGAAATGGGTGCCCTGATCACTCACGATTGCTCGTGGTGATCCAAAGCGACAAATAATGTGGTTTCTCACAAAGGAAACAACAGTGTTAGCATCATCGGTACGGGTAGGAATGGCTTCCACCCATTTGGAAATATAATCTACAACTAACAGTATATAGAGGTGGCCATTAGAATTTGGAAATGGACCCATGAAGTCAATGCCCCAAACATAAAAAATTTCATAGAAAAGTATAATTTGTTGAGGCATTTCATCCCTCTGGGATATATTACCAAATTTTTGGCATGGGAAACAAGATTTACAAAATTCAGCAGCGTCTTTAAAAATAGTGGGCCACCAGAATCCACAGTCTAAGATTTTTCTAGCTGTTCTTTGAGGGCCAAAATGTCCTCCACTCTCAGATGAGTGACAGGCCTCTAAAATGGACTGGAATTCTGATTGAGGCACACATCTTCTAATTACCTGGTCAGCGCCACATCTCTATAAATATGGGTCATCCCATCTATAATATTTAGACTCACTTTTCAGCTTGTCTCTTTGATGCTTAGTAAAGTTTGGAGGAAAAGTGCGGCTAACTAGATAATTAGCTACAGGTGTATACGAAGGGATTACCTCAGATACTGCTTGTGGGTTATCAAATGGAAAATTATCAACTATAGGAGTGGAGTCATCTTTAATGTGCTCAAGGCGACTCAAGTGGTCTGCCACGAGATTCTGGTTACCACTCTTATCTTTTATTTCTAAATCAATTTCTTGTAGTAGCAGTATCCAACGTATAAGTCTTGGTTTGGATTCCTTTTTAGCTAATAAATACTTTAGAGCTGCGTGGTCTGAATACACTACTACGTTCATACTAAGTAAATAGGCTCGGAATTTATCCAGAGCAAAAACAATAGCAAGAAGCTCTTTTTCAGTAGTAGTGTAATTGGACTGAGCGACGTCTAAAGTTTTAGATGCATAAGCAATAACAAAAGGATCCTTACCTTCACGCTGAGCCAGCACCGCTCTTACTGCATAATTGGAAGCATCGCACATGATTTCAAATGGCTGGTGATGCCAAGGCATCTTAGGCTAGTTTCACTAGCATTTTTCTGTTAGTTTTAGTTGTTTTATGCATTTTCTTGAGCTTAAAGTAACCAAGAATGGTTAAATGAACAACAAAGCAATGAACCATCCAAAACATTATGATTTTGATGCAAATTCCATGAGTTTTTAGTGATATTACTTGAATGCTATGAATGGATGAATTCTCATGAAATTTTGCAAGACTTTGATGCAATTGTTTGGATGATTTCAGGGAAGAGAGGCTAGGCAAGGAAGCAACAAAATCAATAAAGGAAGCTTGAAATTCAAATGGGACGTTTAAGCTCCAGTTTAAGCCTAAAATGGAGCTTAAACGCCAAAATCATGAGAAGAGAGGAAATGCTGTAACTGGCGTTTAACCTCCAGTTTGACCTTAAACTGGAAGTTAAACGCCAGAATGAGAAAGGGCACTAAGAAGCATTCCACGTTTAACCTCCAGTTTGACCTTAAACTGGAGGTTAAACGCCAGAATGATGATTTGAACCAAGGGAGCATTCCACGTTTAACCTCTAGTTTAACCTTTAACTGGAGGTTAAACGTGTTCGACACTTTTCTTTCTCACCAAGAAGCATTCCACGTTTAACCTCCAGTTTAACCTTAAACTGGAGGTTAAACGCCAGAAGCAAGAGAGGCACCAGGAGCATTCCACGTTTAACCTCCAGTTTGACCTCAAACTGGAGGTTAAACGTGTTCGACCATTTCCTTCCTCCAGGGTGTTTTCTTCATTCCACGTTTAACCTCCAGTTTGACCTCAAACTGGAGGTTAAACGTGTTCGATCCAAATGGCCTCCAGGGGTTGCTTTCTTCATTTCCAAGTTTAACCTCCAGTTTAACCTCAAACTGGAGGTTAAACGTGTTCGATCCTAATTGCCTCCAGAGCTTGTTTTCTTCAGTTCCAAGTTTAACCTCCAGTTTAACCTTTAACTGGAGGTTAAACGTGTTCGACTATGTACACTCCTGGGGTGTTTTCTTCCAATTCCACGTTTAAGTTTTAGTTTGACCTTAAACTGAAACTTAAACTTCAACTTAAACACCACCATTTGAAAAGGTTTCTGGGCCAATTATATTGAAGTTTAAGTTAGCAATTGAACACAAATATTAACTTAAACTTATTATGGCATGAAACCCAATTGAATATCATGGTTTATGGGATTGGGCCTGAAGAATTGATGAGTCTGGAACTTCAAATTGTTGAGTCTTGTGTCATTACTTGTTTATCACTAAGTTTGCTCAATGAATGTTACAGAGTTGGATCACAGCCTCATCATGATTATGGATCATAAACCCAAAGCAAAAAGGAAATCAGGGAAAGGCCTCAAAGCCCAAGAATCACAACAGAAGCTCAATTTAGAAAGTGTATAAATAGGATAGAATTGAAGTTAGTGAGGACTTTTTCTGACACTTTAGAACTTTTCATATTTTGGAATTGAATTCAGAGCTATGAATCACTAAACCCCTTTCATTGGGTTAGGGAGCTCTATTGTAATTCAATGAATCAATAATAGTTTTATCTTCTTCTTCACTCTTTTCTCTTGAATTTTGTTAGAAAGCTTCTCGATCTAATTCCATTGGGTAGTTGTCTTGGGAAAGAAACTACCCATAATTGGAATCCTTCGGAACCTTGGGAAAGGAATGGAGGATTCATGCTAGAGAAGCTTTCTCACAGTGAATTGGATTGGGGTTTGGATGGATATTGTGACATGTAATCCTACCAAATTGTGGTTCATGAAACTGTGTGGTATAATCAGTGATCGAGCATCATCTCTTCTTATGAACATTTAAACCAAGGGATTGGGAATTTGTTTGTTTTTAGAGAGAATTGGTGAGCCAAGGGATTGGGATCCAATCATATAAGATTGCCAAGCAAAATTCAATGAATGCATTGGTTGAAGAAGAGATGAAAATGTTTTGATTCGGAGATCTCAATATCTCCTAATACCCAATGAACTCCCCATTTCTGATCTACACTTTCTCTTTACATTCTGCAATTTAATTTCATGCAATCACCCCCATCCCTTTTAATTTCAGCAATTTAATTTCTAGCTCTTTAATTCATGCAATTTAATATTCCGCAATTCTCATCTAAATCTTGATTCCGCTCAACTAGAACAAACTTCTAATCCGAATTGCTCATTCAACCAATCCTTGTGGGATTCGACCTCACTCTATTGTGAGTTTTTACTTGACGATAACCGGTGCACTTGCCGAAAGGAATTTTGCCGATTGTGCAATTTCCCTTAATCGTAGCTATACCCAGTTATAGCGCATCAAGTTTATGGCGCCGTTGCCGGGGATTGGTTTTCGATTGACAATTCTCAAATTGGAAGTTAACTAGATTGAGCATTTTTCTTATTTTGCAAATTCAGTTACTTGTGAATTTAATTTCTGCACTTTGTTATTTGCTTTTTCTTTCTTATGCCTTTCATTTCAAGCAACTAACTCACTGACCCACTAACTATTTGAATTAATTCCTCAATTGCTCTAACCATACTCTTCCAGTAACCAAGAGTATTCCAATTGTTTGTTGCTTGTGGTGTGTTCTTGTATGACAGGTAGGAGAGGAGAGACATCAACTCCCCCATATACCGAACCAGAGAGGACCCTTCATAGACTTAGAAGGGAAGCAAGAAGGAAGAGGGTACTGGGAGAAGAAGAATCTGAAGGAGAATCTGAGGACAATTTTGAGGAAGCTCTAGATCTCAACATGGATAGAGAAGTTCACAACCATGAGAGGGTTGATGGAAACAATGCCATTCCTGAGAGGAGGGTTCTTGGTTCATACATAAACCCAACCTCTGGGAATTGTGGTAGCAGCATTCAGAAACCACCCATTCAGGCCAACAATTTTGAACTCAAACCACAGCTAATATCACTGGTGGAGAACCATTGTTCATTTGGTGGGAGTGCTAATGAAGATCCAAACCAACATCTCACCAAATTCCTGAGAATTTACGACACTGTGAAGTCCAATGGAGTCCAGGAAGATGCCTACAAACTGCTCTTGTTCCCATTTTCACTTAGGGACAAGGCAGCTAAGTGGCTGGAATCATTCCCAAGGGACAGCCTAACAACCTGGGATGAGGTGGAGAGCAAGTTTCTGGCACGTTTCTACCCCCCACAAAAGGTCAATAGGCTTCGATCTGAGGTTCAGACTTTTAGACAACAAGATGGTGAGACGCTCTACGAGGCATGGGAGAGGTTCAAAGAGTTGACAAGGAAATGCCCACCAAACATGTTCCCTGACTGGGTGCAATTGCATATTTTCTATGATGGACTTTCTTATGAATCGAGGAAGGCTGTAGACCATTCATCAGGAGGTTCATTGAACAGGAAAAAGACTGTGGAAGAAGCCATTGAAGTGATTGAGACAGTGGCTGAGAATGAATACTACTATGCTTCAGAGAGACACAACACTAAGGGAGTCATGGAGCTGAACCATGTTGATACAACTCTAGCCCAAAACAAGGTGTTTGCCAAGCAACTAGCAGAGCTCACCAAGAAATTAGACACAAAGCAAGTGGCTGCAATACACACACAAGATCAAGAGGAAGTAAGCATTGAAGGAAATGATTGGGAAGAGGCCAACTATGTGGGAAACCAACAAAGGCAATCATATGATCCACATTCCAACACTTACAACCCAGGATGGAAAAACCACCCAAACTTTGGGTGGGGAAACCAGCAAACCCAACCACAAAACCACAAACCTTACAACCACAACCAACACAACAATTCCACATACCAAAACTCCAACCAAAGATCATACCAAGCCACACAAAACACTTACTCCCAACCACCATATCATGGCCAAAACAATCAACCTGACCAACCTAATCCCAACCAACAATTTCAAGATCAATTAAACAGGATAGAAGGAAGGTTAGTAAACATGGGTCAGGACATAAGTGAGTTGAAAAGCTTTAGGGACGATGTGAGATCGACCTTAAGGAACCATGGCGAAAAACTCAAGTGGATGGAGGCTCGAGTAGGAGAACTTTCTCAACAGGCCCCTAAGTCAACTGCAGTGTTCCCTAGTGACACAAAAAAGAATCCTAAAGGGGAACAAAAGGGAGTGAGATGGGAAGAATGCAAGGCCATCACCACATTGAAGGAAGTCTCAGAAGAAGAAGGAATCAGACCCTCAGAAAAGGAGCCAGAAATCTTGAAAGAAAGTGTGGAAGAAGCTAAGCAGGAAAGTGAAACGGAGCAAGCTAAGGATATGCAAAAGGAAGGCACGCTGGAAACATACCAACCAAAAGCACCATTTCCTCAGAGGTTAGGAGGAGGTGAAAAAGGGAAAACATATTCAAGGTTCCTAGAGACATTTAAGTCTCTCCATATCAATATTCCCTTTCTTGATATTCTCCAGCAGATGCCTACACATATCAAGTATTTGAAAGAATTGCTGAGCAAGAAAAGAGTTTTGAAGGGAGGACAAACTGTAATAATGAACAAGGAATGCAGTGCACTCATCAAGAAGGACATAGTCTCTAAGAAAACAGACCCAGGAAGTTTTCATATCCCCTGCATCATAGGGGAAACAAAAATTGACAGAGGATTCTGTGATCTAGGAGCCAGCATAAATGTGATGCCTCTAACTCTTATGAAGAGGCTACAACTGAATGAGGTAAGATCCACTGATGTAATCATACAACTGGCTGACAAAACTCAAAAGCAAGCTGAAGGGGTAGTTGAGAATGTGCTGGGGAAAGTGGGGAATTATTTCCTCCCCACAGACTTTGTCATTTTGGACATGGAGGAAAGCTACCTACACCCTATCATTCTAGGAAGGCCATTTCTAGCCACTGCTAGAGCGCTCATAGATGTAGAACAAGGAGAGCTAATTTTGAGAATACATGATGAACAGCTCATTTTCCATGTGTTCAAACCTGCATCTGAGCATGAACCAGAATCTGAAAAGCCTAAGGATGATAGTAGCCATCATTGTTTGGAGGAAAGCAATCCAGAAACTGAAACTCTAAAACAGTCTTTGGAAGGTGTTCATACCCTGACCGAGCTCCTCCAAATCGGCAAAATCCATGAAAGGTCCGACCTCGTCCCAAGGCCCACACCTGAGGTCGGACCTCGGACAACAAAGCTAAAAAGGCCCATCAAAAGGAACGCAGCCCAAAAACTAAAAGGCCGAAAAGGCCTAGAGAAAGGCGGTTCCACAAAGATAGGGATAAAACTCCCAAAAGATAAGATAAGATAAGAATATCTTATCCAGGGAAGATCACAGCCAACTACTATAAATACACTGGAGCACCCAGGTATAACTCATACTCTAATTCTACTCAATATCTGCTTGGACCCATGCTAACTTAAGCATCGGAGTGTCATTGCAGGTACAACCACCAACCACTCCACACATCCAGCTCGGGTCCCTGACCCCCACCTCGGGCCTCACCAAGACGTCCGAGCTACTCGTTTCAGGTAACCCCCGGAACATTGGCGCCGTTGCCGGGGACCTGGAAGTCATCCCTCTACCATGGCGGACGACCCCTCCAACAATGACCGCGCGGCATCAGAACAAGAGGAGGAAGTTGACACCGGAGAACGATCGGACAGCCCTCTATCACCACGCACTCCAGGAGGAAACAAACAGAATCGCCCAAAGACGTCACTCCCAAACAAAGATCCACGAAATCCCGAAAAAGAAAAGAGCTCGAAAATTCTAGAAGCAGTCCGGGCACAACAAAACCGACTAAAACAACTCGAAGAGGACATAAAGAAGCAAAAAGAAACTGAACAAAATCTGAGAAGGGAAGCTCGCAAGCGCAGAGAATTAGAAGAAAAACTGCGGAAAATAGAGGCCAACCTGAAAGATCGGTCAGACCGCGGCCCCACCCCCGAAAGCAACCATGATCCCTTCACGCAAGAGATCATGAAGGAGAAGGTACCGCGAAACTTTAAACCACCCGATATGGATCTCTACGACGGCACCACCGACCCAAGTCACCACCTCAGCAACTTCAGAAGCAGAATGTACCTAGTCGACGCCTCCGACGCAATTCGGTGCAAAGCCTTCCCCACCACTCTCACCAAATCAGCCATGAAGTGGTTCGACAACCTGCCACCTAGATCAATCACCAGCTTCGAAGACCTAACCAAAAAATTCCTAACAAGATTCTCCATTCAAAAGGACAAGGCAAAACATGCCCCCAGTCTACTCGGGATCAAACAAGGTAACCAAGAAACTCTCCGAGAGTACATGGAGCGATTCAACAAAGCCTGCCTGGACATACAACACTTGCCCACTGAAGCAGCCATCATGGGACTAGCAAACGGCCTAAAAGAGGGACCGTTTAGCCAATCCCTATCCAAACGATACCCGACCTCCCTATACGAGGTGCAGGAACGGGCAGAAAAATATATCAACATGGAGGAAACCTCCCAGCTAAGAGACTCTTCTAGGAAGGAATCAACCTACCCATTCCGAGATCGAGAACGGGAACAGAAGAAGAAAGAAGAATCCAACTCGGACAAGCCACGGAAGTATCATAGCTACACTCCCCTCCGAGTTTCCCTGGTCTGTCTACAGAGAAGTATGCCACACCGAAAAAATCCCACCGCCCCGACCTCTAAAACACAAGAGAGCAGGGAGAGATCGGTCCGAATACTGTGAATACCACAAGCTCTACGGTCATTCTACTAACGACTGCCACGACCTAAAAAATGTTATAGAAAAGCTAGCCAGAGAAGGAAAACTCGACAGATACATAGCAGAGAAGGGAGAAGAGACCAAGAAGAGAAGGAGGGGAGATAATGAAGATCAGGCTGAACAAACCCCGCGAACCCCTGAAAGACATGTTCACATGATAAATGGAGGTTTCGCAGGCGGAGGAACATCCAGATCCTCGCGCAAAAGACACCTCAAAGAAGTCTATCATGTCCGAGAAGACAGCCCCCTGCCCGAATTACCTACTATCTCGTTTACCCGAGAAGATGCTCAAGGGGTAATACCCGGGCACGACGATCCAATGGTAATCACCATCATCCTAGCAAATGCCAACCTACATCGAACCCTGGTTGACCAGGGAAGCTCAGCAGATATCCTGTTCAAAACGGCCTTCGACAAACTCGGACTTGAAGAAAAAGAGCTAAAGGCCTATCCCACCGACTTATTTGGACTAGGGGACACCCCGATCCATCCCTTAGGATACATCTCGCTACATACCACCTTTGGAAGAGGCGAACAATCTAAAACATTAAGCATCGACTACATTATAGTCGACCTCGCTTCAGCATACAATGCCCTCATTGGGCGACCAACCCTAAACAGACTAGCAGCTATAGTCTCAACCCCACACCTCTGTATGAAGTTCCCTACCACAAAAGGAATCGCTACCCTAAAAGGCGACCAAAAACTGGCACGGCGATGCTATAACGAAAGCCTGAGCCTAAAAGGGAAAGAGGTCAATACAATAGAACTCGGACGAGTTCAAGCCCGAGAAGACCTTCGGCCACAACCTGAGGGAGAAACCGAAAAAATCCAGATCGGGAACACACCTGAAAAAATAACAAACGTAGGAGCCAACCTCGAAGCAGGAATAAAGGAGGAACTCATAACCCTCTTAAGGGAGAATTCCGACCTTTTCGCCTGGAAAGCCTCCGACATGCCAGGCATAAGCCCCGACCTGATGTGCCATAAGCTATCAGTATACCCGGGGTCCAGACCTATCCAACAAAGACGCCGGAAGCTCGGGCCTGAGCGCATGCAAGCAATAGAGGAACAAGTGTAAGCATTACTGGATGCAGGGTTCATTCGGGAAGTAAAATACCCCCTATGGCTCGCAAACGTGGTCCTAGTAAAAAAGCCCAATGGAAAATGGAGGATGTGCGTCGATTACACGGATCTCAACAAAGCCTGCTCCAAAGACCCATATCCACTACCAAACATCGACGCCTTAGTAGACGCCGCCTCAGGCTATAGATACCTCTCCTTCATGGACGCATACTCGGGATACAATCAAATCCCGATGTACGGACCCGACCAAGAAAAGACCTCGTTCATAACCCCAAGGGCAAACTACTGCTACGTAGTAATGCCCTTCGGGCTGAAGAACGCAGGAGCAACCTACCAGAGGCTAATGAACAAAGTGTTCTCAGAACACATCGGACTACAATTAGAGGTGTACGTCGACGACATGCTGGTAAAGACACAAGAAGACGGAAACTTGCTGACCGACCTCACCAGTGTCTTCGGCACCCTCAGAAAGCACAACATGAGACTTAACCCGGCAAAGTGCACCTTCGCCGCAGAAGCCGGAAAATTCTTAGGCTTCATGCTGACTCAAAGGGGCATCGAAGCAAACCCGGAAAAATGCCAAGCGATACTCAATATGAAGAGCCCGACGTGTGTCAAAGAAGTACAACAACTGAATGGAAGGCTGGCCGCCCTATCAAGATTCTTGGCAGGATCAGCGATAAAATCACTACCTCTATACTCACTCCTAAAGAAAGGGAAACCCTTCTCGTGGACCCCGGAGTGCGAAAAAGCCTTTCAAGAATTCAAGGAATTCCTCGGGCAGCCACCAATCCTAACCTGACCTTTAAAAGGGGAAGAGCTCGTACTATATCTCTCGGTCGGACATCGGGCAGTCGCTTCAGCATTAATAAGAGAAAATGACCAAGGGCAGCACCCCATATACTTCGTAAGCAAGGCACTACAAGGGGCCGAATTAAACTATCAGAAAATAGAAAAATTCGCCTACGCCCTAGTGTTCACAGCTCGGAGGCTCCGTCCCTACTTTCAAGCCCACACCATCAAAGTCCGGACAAACCAACCCATGAGACACATCCTACAAAAAACAGACCTGGCAGGACGAATCCTACAATGGGCGGTGGAACTGTCCGAGTTCGACCTCCACTATGAAGCCCGGACTGCCATAAAATCTCAGTATCTAGCCGACTTCATCGCAGAATACACTGAGACCCCTGGAAACCCACTCTCATGGAACCTATATGTCGACGGGTCCTCAAACAAAACAGGAAGCGGAGCCGGGGTTATACTCGAAAGCGACCAAGGAACACGGATAGAACTATCCCTAAAATTCGAGTTCCAGGCCTCGAACAACCAAGCCGAATACGAGGCCCTACTAGCAGGTCTAAAGCTAGCCGAAGAGGTCGGAGCCCAGAGAATCACGATCTTCAGCAACTCCCAGGTCGTCACATCTCAAGTAAATGGAAGCTACCAGGCCAAAGACCCAACTATGAAAAAATACCTGGATCAAACACAGACACAATTACGCCACTTTTCAGAAATACAAATCCAGCACATACCTCGGGAACAAAACGCCCGGGCAGACGCCCTCTCAAAGCTCGCCAGCACCAAGCCCGGAGGCAACAACAGAAGTCTCCTCCAGGAAACTTTACAATCCCCCTCCGTGCTAAGAGAGGAAGAAACGCTGAATATATCCAACCAACAGCAAGGATGGATGACCCCCATACTCAGCTACCTAAAGTCGGGAACTCTTCCCGCCGAAAGAAAGGAAGCTAAAAGACTCACGAAAGATGCCCAAAATTATACACTAATTCACGGCGTATTATACAGAAGAGGATTCACAAATCCCCTCCTTCGGTGCGTCCCGACCTCAGAAACAAAGAACGTCCTCGAAGAAGTCCACGGAGGCATGTGTGGGAACCATCTCGGAGCTCGGGCATTATCTAAAAAGGTAGTCCGAGCCGGCTTCTACTGGCCGACCTTGCAGAAAGACGCAACGGAATTCGTGAAAATATGCCCCCCCTGCCAAAAACACGCCAATTTCCACAAGGCACCACCAGAAGACCTTATCAGCATCACCGCACCATGGCCCTTCGCAAAATGGGGACTTGACCTACTTGGCCCGTTCCCACAAGGACCGGGGCAAGTCAAATACCTCATAGTAGGGGTCGACTACTTTACAAAGTGGATCGAAGCCGAGCCCTTAGCCACCATTACGGCTCAGAAAAGCCGCAAATTCCTATACAAAAACATTGTCACAAGGTTCGGAGTCCCCTACTCCATCACAACAGACAATGGAACACAGTTCACGGACACAAGTTTTCAGAACTTGGTGGCCGAACTAAAAATCAAACAGCAATTCACATCAGTCGAACACCCACAAGCCAATGGACAAGCAGAAGCTGCAAATAAAGTCATTTTGGCCGGGTTAAAACAAAGACTCCAAGAGGCCAAAGGGGCATGGGCCGAGGAACTCCCCCAGGTACTATGGGCATATCGGACAACCCCACACTCTACAACGGGAGAATCCCCATTCCGACTAGCTTACGGGATGGAGGCAATGATTCCTATCGAAATAGATGAAGGGTCGCCCAGAGTCATCTTCTACAACGAAGGAGGCAACCCACAGGCACAAAGGGAAGAACTCGACCTCCTCCCCGAGGTCCGAGAAAGAGCCCGAATCCGAGAAGAAGCCTTAAAACGGCGAACGGCCCTCAGATACAATCAAAAGGTAATAAAGCGAAGTTTCTCCATTCACGACCTGATTCTAATCCGAAATGACATCGGAACACAAAAGTCGGGAGAAGGAAAGCTAGCCGCGAATTGGAAAGGGCCCTACAAGGTAACAGAAGTCTTAGGGACGGGCTATTACAAAGTATCCGACCTAGAAGGCAATGAGCTGCCCAGGGCCTGGCACGCCTGTAATCTAAGACGGTACTACAGCTAGAAAAAACTTAACCCAAGGTGTACTCTTTTTCCCTACAAGGGTTTTTTAATGAGACACCCGGTCAAGTAAGACACCCGACCTAGTCAAGGGTAAACATTCTGTAAATATTCCCTCTTTTAATACTAATCAAAATTTTCTATTTTTTCCTCATGATGAAACAAATCCTAGAAAAGTACCCCGCCAAGGCGCATTAATTTATGCTCGGCAAAACGCGAAAAATCATTTGCCAAAAGGCCACACAAGGTCGGCAAAGATAAAGCGACGAGGTTCAAATTAATGTGAGAAGTTATAAAGTAACTCTGAAAAGGCTCAAAAAGCCAAATAAAAAGAGATTACAAAAATAACTTAAAAGGACCGACCAACGACAAAGTCGGACCCAACGAAAACGAGGTACTCAAGCACCCGAGGTCCGAGAAAAACTCGGACCCAAGAAAGAAGCCTTAAAACGGCAAGAACCAAGATTTCGAAAAACGCTTACTAAAAAGTTGCTTTACAAAAGCAACTAAAAAGTACAAGCGATAGAACGAAATCAAAGGAAGTCTCGACAAACGCTTACTAAAAAGTTGCTTTACAAAAGCAACTAAAAAGTACAAGCGATAGAACGAAATCAAAGGAAGTCTCGACAAACGCTTACTAAAAAGTTGCCTTACAAAAGCAACTAAAAAGTACAAGCGAAAAGAACAGGAAGTTTCAAAACGCTAGCTAAAAAGTTGTTATCCGAAAACAACTAAAAAGCACAAAAGCGGAAACAAAAGGTCAAAACGCTAGCTAAAAAGTTGTTATCCGAAAACAACTAAAAATCACAAAAGCGGAAACAAAAGGTCAAAACGCTAGCTAAAAAAGTTGTTATCCGAAAACAACTAAAAAGCACAAAAGCGGAAACAAAAGGTCAAAACGCTAGCTAAAAAGTTGTTATCCGAAAACAACTAAAAAGCACGAAAGCGGAAACAAAAGGTCAAAACGCGAACAAAAACGCCGCATAATAAAGTTACCACAAGTAGCTAAATAAAGCAAAAGGTGTCCAAAAGCGTTCACAGAAACCATCCAACAAAAAACCCACAGGCCGGGCAAACCACTAAAAAGATTACAGAGGATCAAGGTCCTTTCCAGACTCCACATCAACAGCAGGCTGCGGAGGAAACATAGATATCGGGACTGCATCAACGGCAACATCATCCCGACCAGATCTATCCCCGACCAAAGGTGAAGTCGGGTTCTCAACCGGAGCTTTGGGGTCGGACATCGGAACCTCATCCTCGGAAGGAGCAGGAACAATCTTCCCCTCCACAACAACGTTGTCCGTACTGAATAAGCTCAGATCCAGGTCAGGAGCAAGAACCCGGACCTGAGCCTTCAAATTCTCAAACATGGCATCCATACCCTTGGCCACATGACCTTCCAGCTCGTAAAACTTGTCCTGTGCAGATTGCAACTCCTCCTTTGTCTCCACAAGCTCGGTATATAGCCGAGTATAATTCTCTGTAGCTGCCTTCGCCATCTCCTCAGATGTCTTCGCTGCCGCCACAGCCGCGGTAGCTTTAGTTTTCTCTTTCTCCAAAGAGGCCTCCAGCTCAGTAATCCTGGCAGCCTTCATCTGACTAATCCTATCAAGCTCGGACTGAGTCCTCTCAAGTCGGGAGCTGGTCGCCCCAAGGGGGGATTTCTTGAACTCCCGGGCAATAGCGGCATGAAGACTAGCCATCCGGACACAGCTCCGCGCCATATACTGAAAATGATGCTCCATAGAAACATCATCAGTGGAAATAAAGGTCTGAGGGAGAATATGCTGCTCAATCCAACCAAGAGCGTCAAAGTCCTTATCATTGAAACCGGCAAGCTCTTGAGAGGTCTTCTGCTTCTTGGGAGGAGGACCCGAGAACGGAGGAGGAGAAGAGGTAGCAGGCCCAGAGGTCGGAGGATCCTGACTTATAGCTCGGAACTGGGGAGTCGGAATAGTCTTCGACCGAGTCTGAACACCCACAGTAGTCTTCTGCGGAGAAGATCGGGCAGAAGCATCCCCGGCCTCGAGATTTCGAGCAGCCACCGACTTCTTCGTCCGACGAAGAAACTTCATGGAATCCGCCTGAGAAGACATCTCTGCAGAAATAAAAAAAAAAAAAAGAGATCACAACAGAAATTCCACCGAAAACAAGCAAAACCCAAATACTAAAAAGGATAAATCTCAAAGAGGTCGGGAACTACCTAACTCGGAACGGAGAAGGCTTGGATCTCCCAACATTTTCTTCGTGTCCAAGTGAGGTGCCCGACCCCATAAACTGCTCACCACACCCACAAAAGCCTGCTCCACCTCATCTAGACTCTCAAAAGTATACTTAGCAGACACTATATTCTCCTGCCAACAAAGAGGAAAAGAAGGCTCCCCACTCTCATCTAGAAAGAAAGGTCGGACGTCTCCAACAGCCCGGACCTTGAAATAAAAGTTCTTAAAATCGTGAAAAGACTCATCATACAGGGTACAGAACTTCCTCCCCTGGTTAGCCCTAAAAGAGACCCAAGACACCTTCCCTCCGCCCGACCCCGGCTTCATCAACACAAACAAATAGGAAAAAAGAGAAATAGAGGGAGAGACACCCAAAAATTGACACAAAAGTTGGAACAGCTTTAAAAATGCCCAAGAATTCGGATGAAGCTGCGTAGGGGCAAGGTTACAAGACCATAACACCTCGGACTCCAGGTCGGTAAAAGGAAGTCGGACACTCAGCTTAGAGAAAAAGCAATCATAAGCATAAAAGAAGAGCTTCTCGGAACTATCTAAAGGCGGGAAGCACACTCTCTCCTCGGAATCCGGGGCTACTAACTCATAATCCCTCTCAGACTCTCTATCTTCACATATGCTACATTGCCTACGAAACCTAGCTAAATACTCAGAATCTACCACAGACGGGACTCTTAGAGGAACAGGATCTACCCAACCAAGACCACTCGGAATCTTGGTCGACATCGCTTGAAGAACCTTTCGAGACATAAAAATTCTTGCCTACAAAGAAGAATACAACAGCAAGCAAAAATCACATAAAAGCAGGCAGCGAAAACCCATTCAGCAAAAACAAGAAACAACAATCTTTGAGATGAAAATGCAGCAACCCGGAACAAAATACCAAAAGAAAAGAGCCCCCCCAATATATACAAACAGACAAAGCAATGGCGGCGCCTCTTTTTGGGGCAAACCAGGCATAGAGAAAACAGAAAACAGAAGCATACGTGCACAAAGAAAAGAAACAGGAACAAACCTGGAAGAAGGAAACGAAGACGATGAACTCCGAAGCAAGGAGAACAGAACGGCGGCGCAGAGGAAACCCCGGAAGAACACGCAGAAGGACTCGGAAAAGAAGAAAAAGAAAGAAGAAAAACGTCGCTCGAAAAAAGAAGATGGCGAAACTCAGAAAAACAGGAAGGGAACAGAATAAACGAAGAAAAAGGGGAGAAGGGGCAAATAAATAATGCCTTCACAGAGCCCGAACGAAAATCGAGAAGAAACGGTAAAATGCAATAAATGCTGAAACGGCCATTTTTTGAATTTTGAAAAACTACTATGCCCGAGCTCGACCTCTCAAAAAGGACGAACTCGGGCAGGGGCACTGTTCATACCCTGACCGAGCTCCTCCAAATCGGCAAAATTCATGAAAGGTCCGACCTCGTCCCAAGGCCCACACCTGAGGTCGGACCTCGGACAACAAAGCTAAAAAGGCCCATCAAAAGGAACGCAGCCCAAAAACTAAAAGGCCGAAAAGGCCTAGAGAAAGGCGGTTCCACAAAGATAGGGATAAAACTCCCAAAAGATAAGATAAGATAAGAATATCTTATCCAGGGAAGATCACAGCCAACTACTATAAATACACTGGAGCACCCAGGTATAACTCATACTCTAATTCTACTCAATATCTGCTTGGACCCATGCTAACTTAAGCATCGGAGTGTCATTGCAGGTACAACCACCAACCACTCCACACATCCAGCTCGGGTCCCTGACCCCCACCTCGGGCCTCACCAAGACGTCCGAGCTACTCGTTTCAGGTAACCCCCGGAACAGAAGGCAAACAAGATTTGCAAGAGTTAGAGCCACAAAAACCGATAGAAACAACTCAGAAGGATCCTCCTGGCATAAGGGTCGATGAAGAAATCCTCAAGAGAGAGGGAAGAATTGTAAAGAAATTTCCAAGAGGGTGGAGAAACAAGAAAATTCCCACTGAAGGTTTCTCTCCAGGAGATAAAGTGATATCAAGTCATTATCTGCCAATCCCACCTGGCCTCAAACCCATTCCTTCCCAGCTCCCCCAAGTGTTCACAATCAACAAAGTTCTTTCTATGGAACATTTGGAAATCATGAAAGAATTAAATGGGGACGTGTTCATAGTGAGAGGAGAAGACATCAAGCACTACAATCCACCCTAACAAGGGACAACCGTCAAGCTAGTGACGTTAAAGAAGCACTTGTTGGGAGGCAACCCAACCTGAGGTAATACTCTTTTGCTGTTTCTTTTATTTGTTTCAATAAAAAGGTGAAGTAGTTTCTGTGCATTGCAAAGAATTAAGTTTGGTGTTTCACACCAAACAATGAATTTGTGGATCAATAATTCAAGGGGGAATGTGTGACTCTAAGTTTGGTGTTCCACCATACAAATCAACTGCACACAACAACCTTTGAATTATATGAAAGGAACAACCATTCTAAGCAATCACAGAAATGCTTAAAATCCTTAGCAGCAACTTCATTCCAAGGAGAATTCAAGGATTCAAAGAGCAGAGGAGTAAGTAGGAGATTAAGTTTGGTGTTCACACAGCAACTTAAGACTCAGACACTTGCCCATATATAGTGAGCTAACCATTCAAGTGCTTGAGAAGCAAGCAACTTCATCACTTCTTGCAGGAAAGGAAACAAGGATCTTAGAAAGAACATGAAGCAACAACTAGAAAAAGAAGAAGAAATCAAATTGTTTCCTGACAACAAAGAGAAAACAAGAAATTTCACAAGGTGGTGTTGTTCTGTGATCATTCTTTAAAAGGCAAACAAAAGCATGCTTGTTCTGGTTTAAACTCCAATTGTTGGATCTTTTTGGAATGTAAAGTTTTTAGTATATTTGTCTGTTTATTGCTTTGAATAAAGTGAATGCCTAGATGTTGGGATATAACTTCACCTTCTTAAACAAATGCTTGCCATGCTTGTTCTGTTTCCAAAAATAAAAGAAAAGTTTGAACAAAAGTAATTTGGCTCAATTAGTGACAAATCAAGTAGAATTATGTGGGGGTATGCATGCTTGATTGTTTAGTTAGCTCACTGGAAATTTAGTGTAGAATCATCATTTTTGTGTAGAAGTTGAATACTGTCTATGGATCTTGATGAATAAATGTCTTTGGCCATGAGAAAGAAAGAAAAAGAAGAAGAAAAAGCCACTGAAAAGGGCAATCAAAAAGCAAAAAGCAAAAAAATTGAGAAAATAAGCTAGGCACCAATGGTTTGAACTTCTGAGACATATGCCTGTGGTGTTTATGTACTAGGATCTGCTTGGATGAATAGGTTCTGTGGAGTGTTTCAACACTTGGTAACTTGGGTTAACTAACCCGGGATTATCAACCAAAAGTCCATTATCAAGAGCAACCTAGCTACAAAATATTTAGTTACACAAAGAGGTGCTGGGCACCAATGTCTTAAGAAGAAATGTGAACTAAAATGCCTGTAGTGGATATGTGTAATGCACTGATAAGAAAAAGAAAATTGCCAAAGGCTTGTGCTACACATGACACTGAGCAAACAAGGAGCAAAGAGCTCTAAGAAAAAGAAAAACAAAGAAAGGAAAAAGTGCCAAGGACATAAGAATAACAAGAGGCCATAGCAGTGTTTGATGGATGCAATGAAAAAGTGATAATCCTACTTGATAAGTATGAAAAAGTGATGCTGCAACTTTCTGCATAAAACCCTTCTGATGAGCTTCAAATGCTTGCTAATATAGCCAATGTAATTGCCTTTTGTTTCATACTTTCTTCTCAAATAACTCAGGACTTGCTTAGGGACAAGCAAGTATTAAGTTTGGTGTTGTGATGCCAAGGCATCTTAGGCTAGTTTCACTAGCATTTTTCTGTTAGTTTTAGTTGTTTTATGCATTTTCTTGAGCTTAAAGTAACCAAGAATGGTTAAATGAACAACAAAGCAATGAACCATCCAAAACATTATGATTTTGATGCAAACCATGAGTTTTTAGTGATATTACTTGAATGCTATGAATGGATGAATTCTCATGAAATTTTGCAAGACTTTGATGCAATTGTTTGGATGATTTCAGGGAAGAGAGGCTAGGCAAGGAAGCAACAAAATCAATAAAGGAAGCTTGAAATTCAAATGGGACGTTTAAGCTCCAGTTTAAGCCTAAAATGGAGCTTAAACGCCAAAATCATGAGAAGAGAGGAAATGCTGTAACTGGCGTTTAACCTCCAGTTTGACCTTAAACTGGAAGTTAAACGCCAGAATGAGAAAGGGCACTAAGAAGCATTCCACGTTTAACCTCCAGTTTGACCTTAAACTGGAGGTTAAACGCCAGAATGATGATTTGAACCAAGGGAGCATTCCATGTTTAACCTCTAGTTTAACCTTTAACTGGAGGTTAAACGTGTTCGACACTTTTCTTTCTCACCAAGAAGCATTCCACGTTTAACCTCCAGTTTAACCTTAAACTGGAGGTTAAACGCCAGAAGCAAGAGAGGCACCAGGAGCATTCCACGTTTAACCTCCAGTTTGACCTCAAACTGGAGGTTAAACGTGTTCGACCATTTCCTTCCTCCAGGGTGTTTTCTTCATTCCACGTTTAACCTCCAGTTTGACCTCAAACTGGAGGTTAAACGTGTTCGATCCAAATGGCCTCCAGGGGTTGCTTTCTTCATTTCCAAGTTTAACCTCCAGTTTAACCTCAAACTGGAGGTTAAACGTGTTCAATCCTAATTGCCTCCAGAGCTTGTTTTCTTCAGTTCCAAGTTTAACCTCCAGTTTAACCTTTAACTGGAGGTTAAACGTGTTCGACTATGTACACTCCTGGGGTGTTTTCTTCCAATTCCACGTTTAAGTTTTAGTTTGACCTTAAACTGAAACTTAAACTTCAACTTAAACACCACCATTTGAAAAGGTTTCTGGGCCAATTATATTGAAGTTTAAGTTAGCAATTGAACACAAATATTAACTTAAACTTATTATGGCATGAAACCCAATTGAATATCATGGTTTATGGGATTGGGCCTGAAGAATTGATGAGTCTGGAACTTCAAATTGTTGAGTCTTGTGTCATTACTTGTTTATCACTAAGTTTGCTCAATGAATGTTACAGAGTTGGATCACAGCCTCATCATGATTATGGATCATAAACCCAAAGCAAAAAGGAAATCAGGGAAAGGCCTCAAAGCCCAAGAATCACAACAGAAGCTCAATTTAGAAAGTGTATAAATAGGATAGAATTGAAGTTAGTGAGGACTTTTTCTGACACTTTAGAACTTTTCATATTTTGGAATTGAATTCAGAGCTATGAATCACTAAACCCCTTTCATTGGGTTAGGGAGCTCTATTGTAATTCAATGAATCAATAATAGTTTTATCTTCTTCTTCACTCTTTTCTCTTGAATTTTGTTAGAAAGCTTCTCGATCTAATTCCATTGGGTAGTTGTCTTGGGAAAGAAACTACCCATAATTGGAATCCTTCGGAACCTTGGGAAAGGAATGGAGGATTCATGCTAGAGAAGCTTTCTCACAGTGAATTGGATTGGGGTTTGGATGGATATTGTGACATGTAATCCTACCAAATTGTGGTTCATGAAACTGTGTGGTATAATCAGTGATCGAGCATCATCTCTTCTTATGAACATTTAAACCAAGGGATTGGGAATTTGTTTGTTTTTAGAGAGAATTGGTGAGCCAAGGGATTGGGATCCAATCATATAAGATTGCCAAGCAAAATTCAATGAATGCATTGGTTGAAGAAGAGATGAAAATGTTTTGATTCGGAGATCTCAATATCTCCTAATACCCAATGAACTCCCCATTTCTGATCTACACTTTCTCTTTACATTCTGCAATTTAATTTCATGCAATCACCCCCATCCCTTTTAATTTCAGCAATTTAATTTCTAGCTCTTTAATTCATGCAATTTAATATTCCGCAATTCTCATCTAAATCTTGATTCCGCTCAACTAGAACAAACTTCTAATCCGAATTGCTCATTCAACCAATCCTTGTGGGATTCGACCTCACTCTATTGTGAGTTTTTACTTGACGATAACCGGTGCACTTGCCGGAAGGAATTTTGCCGATTGTGCAATTTCCCTTAATCGTAGCTATACCCAGTTATAGCGCATCAGCTGGCTCCAGTCCGGCCCTCTCACAATTGGAGTTTGAGTCAGGGCGATTTTCAGCTTATCAAACGTTTGTTTACAATCCTCACTGAACTCGAATTCAATATCCTTCTGTAGTAATCTAGATAGGGGAAGTGCTACCTTACTAAAGTCCTTGATGAATCTTCGGTAAAAACCTGCATGTCCAAGGAACGAACGGACTTTCCTCATAGAAGAGGGGTAAGGCAAACCAGAAATAACATCCACCTTTGCTAGATCTACAGAAATGCCAGTATTAGATACAACATGTCCCAGCACAATACCTTGTTTAACCATAAAATGACATTTTTTGAAATTCAATACAAGGTTTGTACTGACACATCTATCTAATACTCTAGATAGACTATCCAAGCAAAGGCTAAAAGAATCACCATAAACACTAAAATCGTCCATAAAAACTTCTATACAGTCCTCGATAAGATTAGAGAAAAGACTCATCATGCACCTTTGGAAAATAGCTGGTGCATTGCACAAGCCAAAGGGCATTCTCTTGTAAGCATAGGTCCCAAAAAGACAGGTAAAAGTAGCCTTTTCTTGATCCTCAGGAACTATATGAATCTGGAAATATCCTGTATAACCATCTAAAAAGTAATAATGTGATTTACCTGACAGACGATCTAGCATTTGATCAATGAATGGAAGAGGATAGTGATCCTTACGAGTGGCTTGATTGAGACGCCTGTAATCAATGCAGACCCTCTAGGCGTTCTGAACCCTGGTAGCTATGAGCTCTCCATGCTCATTCTTTACTGTAGTAACTCCAGACTTCTTGGGCACCACTTGTACTGGGCTCACCCATTCACTGTCTGAAATGGGGTAGATAATATCTGCCTCTAGTAGTCTGGTCACTTCCTTCTTGACAACCTCTAAGATAGTGGGGTTCAGTCTTCTTTGGGGTTGACGAACAGGTCTTGCTCCTTCTTCTAAAAAGATTCTATGCTCACAAATGTGAGGGTTGATACCTACTATGTCTGCTAAACTCCACCCAATTGCTTTCTTGTGCCTCTTTAGCACACTAAGTAATTGCTCTTCTAGTTGAGAAGTGAGGTCCCGTGCAATGATAACTGGAAACTTCTGCTTGTCTTCAAGGTAAGCATATTTGAGGTGTGGAGGGAGAGATTTCAACTCTGACTTCTGTTCATGGTCAGGCTCTGAATTATCTGAGCTGGTGGCAGTGGTAGAGTACTTTCATTGTCCTCTGGGAATGTCCCCACACTTGGACCTTGTCCTATGTACTTCCCTTCAAACTTCTCTAGGTGAACTTCAGCTACGGTTTCATCTATGATGTTACACTGGAGGATAGAGTGATCTTCTGGAGGGTATTTCATAACTCCATTCAAATTGAAACTTACTACTCGGCCGTCTATTTCAAAAGAGTATGTTCCTAAGAAAGCATCTAATTTGAACTTCGAGGTCTTCAAGAAAGGTCTTCTGAGTAGGATTGATGATGGCTTCTCTAAGTCATGTTGGGGCATCTCCAGGATGTAAAAATTAATGGGAAAAGTTAGACCTTTAATGCCCACTAATACATCTTCAGCAACTCCAGCCACTGTAATAATACTTTTATCTGCTAACACAAAATGAGCTGCCGACCTTTTTAAGGGAGGGAGCCTCAAAACATCATATACAGATAAGGGCATTATACTAACACATGCTCCTAAATCACACATGCAGTCAGAAAATATCACACCTCCAATGGTACAGTTAACCATGCATGGGTCTGGGTCACTACATTTTTCAGGTATATTTCCCATTAAAGCAGATATAGAACTTCCTAAAGGAATAGTTTCTAATTCATTAATTTTGTCTTTATGTATGCACAAATCTTTTAGAAACTTTGCATATTTAGGTACCTGTTGAATGACATAAAAAAGGGGAACAGTTACCTCAACTTTTTTGAATATTTCTACCATTTTGGGATCAGGTTCCAACTGCTTCTTGGGCTTCTTTGTGAGTCGTGGAAATGGAATAGGAATGGCATTTTCTGTAGTGTCTACGCCCTTTTGTTCTTCTTCCTGTGACTTAGTGTCTTCTTCCTCAGCCATGTCCTGTATATCAGTTTCTTCCTCAACACCTTCTGATTTCACTACCTCTTCAGTTGAGGCGTGTTCTGGTGGGTTTGACTCTTCTTGATTCCTCTCTTGCAATGTGGTTCCGGACCATAAGGTGATAGCATTAATACCACCCTTTGAATTGGGTAATGGTTGAGAGGGGAGTCCACCAGAGCTTGAGGACTGATTGTTGGAGTTGGTCATTGATCCAATCTGTGAGACAAGGGCTTGCAAAGTAGAAGTCAGACCATTCAGAGTAGCAGTAAAGTTATTTTCCATCGCCTGTTGTCTCTGATCAATAGATTGTAGTAACTCATCATTAGGAGATGAAGAGGGATAAGTGATCTGAGAGGGCTGTTGAGATGCTTGAGACTGTCTTAGATGAAGTGCTCTGTAGGCTTGATTCTGATTCTGCTGCCTGAAGTTGTTATTGTTATTCCACTTCTGATTTCTATTGTTATCTCTGCTTCCTATGTTGTGATTGTCCCTCTAATCCTGGTTAGAATTATCTCTCCAACCTTGGTTAGAGTTATCCTGCCATCCTTGGTTATAGCTGCCACCTTGATTGTACTCTTGATTGGGGCGGTCATAGAAGTTATGAGTGGCTGCTACAGTATGGTTTTCTGGTTGGAGTTGCGGACACTCATCAGTATAATGACTGTAATCAACACAGATTTCGCATACTCTTTGTGGAACCAACTGTTGGCTGCGCTGTGGTGGAGAAGGCTGAACTTGCTGAGGCTGTTGTTGATTCATTTGCATCTGCTTCAGCAAGTTACTCATTTCACATAAGCTCTGAGCTATAGCAGCAGTCTCTTTGCTAGTGGATACCTCTGCAACAGCTCTTGACCGACTTTGTTTCTACCTGTGATTCCTAGTAGATTCAGCTAAGTCGCTGATCAAATTGCCATGCTTCTTCCGTAGTCTTGTACTTTTTCATAGACCCATTGCTAGCACCTTCCAATGTGGTCCTATCTTGAGATCTCATGCCCTATGTAAAGTAGCCGAGCAACACTATCTTGTCAATCATATGGTGGGGACATGCCTCTCGAAGATTATTGAAGCGTTCCAAGTATTCATAAAGAGTTTCAGATTCATCCTGAACGATCATGGACATGTCTTTCCTCAGTTTATCAGCAACCTCAGCTGGGAAGATTTTCTCCGAAAATTCTCTTCTGAGCGTATCCCAGTTGGAAACAGTTGTTTCAGGTTGAGTGTAGTACCACTCTCTTGCCTTTCTCTCAAGAGAGAATGGGAAGGCTTTTAACAGAATGGAGATTTCATCAGCGCCATCACGCTTAACAGTAGAACAAGCGGTATGAAAGTCCCTAAGGTGCTTGATAGGCTCTTGAGCAGGTAAGCCATGAAACTTGGGCATCAAGTTGAGTAGCGAAGACTTTATTTCGAAATCCACAGCCACTGCTGGATGGTGTTCCTGGAATGGTTGTAGTGTAAAATTAGGGGCACCTTCCTCCTGGATAGTGACTCTCCTTGGCGCTGCCATGTCGCCTGCACGTAAATCAACTGGATCAGTAGAGAGGGAGCTTGTTTCTCCCTTAAATGATGTTTCAGGTTTGTCCTCAGAGAGGACTTGCCGACGCCGAGCTTGCCTTATGTGTGAAAGAGTTCTTTCAATCTCAGGATCAAATACTATCAAGCTTGGATCAGGAAGTGAATGCGTCATTTAACGAAAGAAACGTACAGCTCATAGTGACAAAATAAAAAGAAAAAATTGCAACAAAATAAATACCAATCAATAAATTAGCACACTGTTGCAACTCCCCGGCAACGGCGCCAAAAATTGACGTGGCGGAAACTGGCAAGTTAAGAAATTATTAATAAAAATACGTTGCAAGTATAGTCATTAACCAGCCGAAAATCCGGTTATCAATTTAAAAAGGGTTGTCGCAAATATTAAAATTAAAATATTGGGAGTATGAATCCCAGGTCGTCTCCCAACGAGTTGCAGAGAGATGTGCTATTTTATCAATCAGGTGTTTTCAAAAATGGTTGAGTTGATAAACAGGAAATTAAAATAGAGAATTTAATTAATTCTAAATAAAAGCCTTGACTGAGAGTAGATTAGTCGGAAGCCCTATTCTTGTTGAAGTACTCTCAAGATTAATTGATAATTGAAGGTTGCTCTGTTTAGTTATCCCTTACTAGGTAAGGGAGAGTTAAACACGTTGGAATGTTGTTTCTGTTCACAAGTCCCAATCCGCTCATTGAAAAGGATTAGTGTTTGTGAATAGAGGGCATTCTAACAATGAACCCAATTATAATTATCCTTTCAAGCATCCCAACTCAAAGGTTCCTTTCAATCAACTCCCCATCAAGTTAGGGAACTACTCGCTCATTGTGAATGTAGAACTCATAACATATAAAAAGAAATTAAAGGAAGACATGATAAATAAAAGATGAAAAGGGATTAAATAAAAATATTATTCTATATTAATAACTTGTGAAAACAATCCAATGTCAACTCTAGAGAGAATAATGATATGGAAGAATAAGTAAAAAGCAAATAGCAAAGTATAATGACTAGTACCGGAGGTGGCCTCTTCTTAAAAGCTAAAAAGCAAAATCTTCCAAAAATCCTAATTATGAATGTCAAGTGATAAAAACCTAGGGGAGGAGCCAATTTAGATCTAAAACTAAAAATTATATGGAATGAATTGTTCTCCTCTGTTTCTGCATGTTCCCTGGCTCTAGTATGTGTTTCTGGGCCGAAAACTGGGTTGAAATCCGGCCTAGAAACTCTGCCAGCGACTTCTAAAATTCTGCAGATCGCGCTCGCCACGCGGTCGCGTCATTCATGCGGACGCCTCATTTGGCATTTTGCTTTCCCACGCGGGCGCATCGTCCATGCCTCTGCGTCACTTATGCTTTTCCAATCCGCGCAGTCACGTGAGCCATGCGGCCGTGTGAGCCATGCGGCCACATCACTTCTCACTGGTCATCTCTTTAATTTCTTGTATTCCTTCCATTTTTGCAAACTTCCTTTCCAATCTCCAATTCATTCATGCCCTATAAAGCCTGAAACACTTAACACACAGATCATGGCATCGAATGGGATAAAGGAGAATTAAAATACCTAATTAAAAGTCTCTAGGAAGTAAGTTTTCAATCATGTAATAATTTTAGGAAGGAAATATAAATGCATGCTAATTATATGAATAAGTGGGTAAAGATCATGATAAAACCACACAATTAAACACATTATAAACTATAAAATAGTGGTTTATCAGTATTACTTGGACGACCCAGTGCACTTGCTGGTTAGTTGTGCGAAATTACATAGTGTGAGTGTAATTTTCGTGCACCACTCAGCTGGTGCTCTTTTTGTTCCTTTCCTTGCCGGTGGTTTGGGAGTAACTTTCTCTCTACCCTTCTTGGTGGCCATCCTGAAAAGGAAAAAAGAAAGTAACTTTTAAATCTAAGTGGTAGAGCAAGGAAGAGAACAGGAAAGGTGGTAATCAATGCACAGTAAAGAAGAATGACGTTAACACATGGTCATGACTACATGTGAAAAGTCATCAATGAAAATATAGCAAGTGCATGTGATGACAGTTAAATGCAAGGTATTTATTGGCATGCCGGCAAAGACATGAGTAGCATAGATTAAGCATTCAGTGTCCAAGTTAGATTACCAAGCCTTTCAAACTAACAATATGTTTGTATGGACAGTTATAAATAATTGATAAAATATAAAAAGGGTTTTGTGAAAAACAGGCATGAAAGTAGGATAACAGAAAAGTAGTGCGTGATGCCATACAGGCTTTTTCACAAACACTTAGCATGCATGGTAAATAAGTTATTGAAAGTATTAAATTGAACATGCAAGCAACCCTATAAAAAGTAATATATAATTGTCAAACAATTCCTTAATAATCCACAAGAAAAATAATGACCCAAATAAATTTCCAATACCAATTAAAAGAAAAAGAAAGAAAAAGAAAAACAAGGGAAAGAAAAGATTTAGATTTGGGGAAGAAAAGATAAGATAGTTGGCGGTGATTTGGATAAGCTGTGCGGCGCGGGTGACGCGGACGCGTGGAGCACGTGTTCGTACGGTTGGCACGATTTGTAAGTGATGCGGACGCGTGGGCGACGCGTTCGCGTGATGGGGTTTGTGCTTCCAGCACCATTCCAACCCCACTCCATCACAACTTGCTACCATACACTCGTTTACGTCGATTTTACAGGGCCACGCGTTCGCGTGGGTGACGCGGACGCGTGGGAGGCATTTTTCCCACATGACACAGACGTGTCAGCGACTTGGTTGCGTGGGTCAAATTGTGCCAAAGGCACGCCTCCAGCCACACTTTCGCGTGATTCTCTGTTCAATCTTATTTTCTTCCCAACGCACATTAGACGCGGACGCGTCAGTGACGCTGTTGCATCACGTGCATTTTTTTTAAATATGCAAAATGCATAATGCAATGCTAATATAAATGTTATGCATGATTCCAGGTTCAATCAAAACTCAAAAATAAACGAAATAGACTAAAATTAAAACTGAAAAAGGGACGATCATACCATGGTGGGTTGTCTCCCACCTAGCACTTATAGTTAAAGTCCTTAAGTTGGACATTCTGGTGAGCTTCTTGCTATGGTGGCTTATGCTTGAATTCATCCAGAAATCTCCACCGATGTTTGGAATGCCAACAGCCTCAGGGGTCCCAAACAAGGCACGTAAAACCCTTGAGTAAGTTCAGACAGGTTTCAAGGTTTTCGGGGTGCTGAATGTCAGAATAGATTCCAGGATCCCAAACTTTACTGTTACACCCATCTTTGTCTTGATCTGCATTTTTCTAGCCGGGTAGTAAGTAATCTGAATGCTCACTAAAGCGGCTAAACAACTTCCTAGACCCATTCAGTTGAGCTTTACACCAACCTTTGCATCTAGACTTTGAGCTTCCAACCATAATGAACCTTGCTTGACAACTCCAACCACTAACCATCTTCCTCTTACTCTTAATGCCACAAAGAGCTCTAAGTTGGCCATCCATCTCCAGTAGCCCATATTCAAGTGGAATTAGAAAGCTAAGGGATATAAATTTTACCCACTTGAATGTTGTGAAGGATGATGGCAACTTAGGGGGAGGGGTCTCCAACAACTTTGGCAAGGTAATTGCAGGCTTTACTCCCGTGTGTTCTTTCTTGACACTTTCCACCTTTTTGCAAGCTTCTTCAATATCAACCTCTTCTTCTTGGTAGCTTTCTTCCAATTTAATCTCTTCTTCATTGCTTACCAAGGGCATGAGATGCTGTGCTTCTGCTTCTTTAGTCTCCATCTCTTGATCAACCTCTTCCAAGTCTTCAACCATGATATACCTTGGAGGTTGTACACCCTCTTCAACATCAAATTCAAATGTCTTGGAAGGAGGTTCTATGATTTGAATTTCCCATGGAGGTTCCGCGTTTCCTAAGTCTTCAACCACTTCCTCTTCTTCAGCTATTACGGTTTCCTTCACTTGTTCCAATACAAAGATATGTTCCTCATTGTCCATTGGAGTTTCTAGTGTCTCCTTTATGCTACGCTCTTTTATTGATTCTCCACATGTAGCCATGGGAGCACTTTGAGTGTCCGAGCGTTGGGAAGCTAATCGACTTATCGCTTGATTTAGTTGATATAGAGTTGCATGAAATCGATCCGCTGATTCCTTGAGATGATCCCTTGATTCTTGTTTTGCTTGGATTGCATGATTAGGATCATATGGCTCTTAGGTAGATGGATATGGACATGGTGTATATGGAGGTGGTGATTCCTGGGAGTAATTGGGTTGAAATTGGGGTGGTTCTAGATATGGTTCATATGGCTCATAAGGTGGTTGGTGTGATGGGTAAGGGTTAAGATCATATGAGGGTGTTTGGTGGTAAGGGGCTTGTGAGTATGGTGGTCCAAAATGATGTTAAGAAGGGGGTTCATAGGCATATGGTAGTAGTTGTTGATAATCAAAAGAGTGCTCACCATATCCATTGCCTTGATATGCATCACAGAATGGTTGTTGATAGTCCATTGGAGGTGGTTGTTGCCATAAGGGTTGATCAAATCCTTGTGGCTCCTCCCATCTTTGATTGTTCCAACCTTGATGCATGTTCTCATTGTAATTTCCTCTTCCTGCAATACAATTGTAACCAGACTCATAGCCAAAGGAGTGAGAGTTCATAATAGTAAGAGAAAGTAAAAACAAAAACTAATAAAAAGAAAATATTTTGGAAAAGATATGATTTTTTTAAAAAAAAAGATAACATAAGATTTTGAAAAAGATATGATTTTTGAAGAAAAAAAGATGAGATAAGATAAAAATTTAAAAAATATTTACAATAACCAATAATAAGGCACACGTTTGCAATTCCCCGGCAACAGCGCCATTTTGACGATCGGGTTTTCTATTGGTAAAGAAATTCACAAAAATAATCGCGTTGTAAGTATAGCTTCTAAACCAACAGAAAATCCTTTCATACAAACGTTTCATTGTCATAAGTAACAAGCCCAATAAAATTTATAAACCGAAGTATTCAAACATCGGGTCGTCTTTGATGAGCGGATAATTTATATGCTTTTTGGCATTGTTTTTAGGTAGTTTTTAGTATGATCTAGTTGCTTTTAGGGATGTTTTCATTAGTTTTTATGCTAAATTCATATTTCTAGACTTTACTATGAGTTTGTGTGTTTTTCTGTGATTTTAGGTATTTTCTGGCTGAAATTGAGGGACCTGAGCAAAACTCTGATAGAAGGCTGACAAAGGACTGCTGATGCTGTTGGAATCTGACCTCCCTGCACTCGAAATGAATTTTCTGGAGCTACAAAAATCCAAATGGCGCGCTCTCAACGGCGCTGGAAAGTAGACATCCAGAGCTTTCCAGAAATATATAATAGTTCATACTTTATTCGTAATTAGATGATGTAAATTGGCGCTCAACGCTAGTTCCATGCTGCATTCTGGAGTCAAACGCCAGAAACACGTCACGAACAAGAGTTGAACGCCCAAAACACGTTACAACTTGGCGTTCAACTCCAAGAGAAGCCTCAGCTCCTGGATAGATCAAGCTCAGCCCAAGCACACACCAAGTGGGCCCCGAAAGTGGATTTATGCATCAATTACTTACTTCTATAAACCCTAGTAGCTAGTTTAGTATAAATAGAACATTTTACTATTGTATTCAGTGTCTTTTGACCACGTTAAATCTTTGGTCTCAGTTTTATTTTAATATTCATCTTAGGAGACTATTGATCACGTTTTGGGGGGCTGGCCATTCGGCCATGCCTGGACCTTCATCACTTATGTATTTTTAACGGTGGAGTTTCTACACACCATAGATTAAGGGTGTGGAGCTCTGCTGTACCTCAAGTTTCAATGCAAGTACTACTATTTTCTATTCAATTCGGCTTATTCTTATTCTAAGATATTCGTTGCACTTCAACATGATGAATGTGATGATCCGTGACACTCATCATCATTCTCACCTATGAACGCGTGACTGACAACCACTTCCGTTCTACCTTAGACCGGGCACATATCTCTTGGATTCCTTAATCAGAATCTTTGTGGTATAAGCTAGAATTGATGGCGGCATTCATGGGAATCCGGAAAGTCTAACCTTGTCTGTGGTATTCCGAGTAAGATTCTGGGATTGAATGACTGTGACGAGCTTCAAACTCGCGATTGCTGGGCATGATGACAAACGTAAAAGAATCAAGGGATTCTATTCCAACATGATTGAGAACCGATAGATGATTAGCCATGCTGTGACAGAGCATTTGGACCATTTTCACTGAGAAGGTGGGATGTAGGCATTGACAACGGTGATGCCCTACATACAGCTTGCCATGGAAAGGAGTAAGAATGATTGAAGGAAGGCAATAGGAAAGCAGAGATTCAAAAGGAACACATCACCTCCATACACTTGTGTGAAATTCCCACCATTGAATTACATGAGTAACTTTATCTTTATTTTCTATTTATTTATTATTAATATTCGAAAACCCAATAATCAATTATTATCCGCCTGACTGAGATTTACAAGATGACCATAGCTTACTTCATACCAACAATCTCTGTGGGATCGACCCTTACTCACGTAAGGTATTACTTGGACGACCCAGTACACTTGCTGGTTAGTTGTGCTGAGTTGTGACAAAGTGTGATTTATGTTTGAGAGCACCAAGTCTTTGGAGCCATTATTGATGATCACAATTTCGTCCACCAAATTTTTGGCGCCGTTGCCGGGGATTGTTTGAGTATGGACAAATGACGGTTCATCTTGTTGCTCAGATTAGGTAATTTTCTTTTTATTTTCTTTTCAAAAAAGTTTTCAAAAATCTTTCAAAAATTTGTCTTTATTTTCGTTTTTCTAAAGAATATTTTCGAAAAAAATAATAAAAATACAAAAAAATCATAAAATCATAAAAATCAAAAATATTTTGTGTTTCTTGTTTGAGTTTTGAGTCAATTTTTAAGTTTGGTGTCAATTACATGCTTTAAAAATTTTTTCTTGCATTTTTCGAAAATTCATGCATTCATGGTGTTCTTCATGATCTTCAAGTTGTTCTTGGTAAGCCTTCTTGTTTGATCTTGATATTTTCTTATTTTGTATCTTTTGTTGTTTTTCATATGCATTTTTTGTTTGTTAGAGTCCAAGCATTAAAGAATTCTAAGTTTGGTGTCTTGCATGTTTTCTTTGCATCAAATATTTTTCAAAAATATGTTCTTGATGTTCATCATGATCTTCAAAGTGTTCTTGGTGTTCATCTTGACATTCATAGTGTTCTTGCATGCATCTTGTGTTTTGATCCAAAATTTTTATGTTTTGGGTTATTTTTATGTTTTTCTCTCTCATCATTAAAAAATTCAAAAAAAAATATTTTCCTTAATTTTCTCATAATTTTCGAAAATTTGAGTTGAGTTAGTCAAAAAAATTTTAAAGTTAGTTGTTTCTTACAAGTCAAGTCAAATTTTCAATTTTAAAAATCTTATCTTTTGAAAATCTTTTTCAAAAATCATATCTTTTTTCATTTTTTTTACTATTTTTCGAAAATTCTTTAAAATATTTTTTCAAAAATCTTTTTCTTAATTTTATCTTTCTTTTTGAAAAATATGCAAACAATTAATGTGATTGGTTCAAAAATTTGAAGTTTGTTACTTTCTTGTTAAGAAAGGTTCAATCTTTAAATTCTAGAATCTTATCTTTTAGTTTCTTGTTAGTCAAGTAATTAATTTTAATTTTAAAAATTAAATCTATCTTATCTTATCTTTTATATCATATCTTTTTCAAAATTTTATCTTTTTCAAAAATTTGATTTTAAAATATCTTTTCTAACTTCTTATCTTCTTATCTTTTCAAATTTGATTTTCAAATCTTTTTCAACTAACTATTTGACTTTTTGTTTTTTTTTTATCTTTTTCAAAACCACCTAACTACTTTTTCCTTTCTACTTTTTGAAAATATCTCATCCCTTTTTCAAAAATTCTTTTTAATTAACTAATTGTTTTAAATTTTAATTTTAATTCTATCTCATCTTTAATTTTCGAAAATCATTAACTCCTTTTCAAAATTAATTTTCGAATTCTCTCTATCATCTTCTTCTATTTATTTATTCATTTACTACCACTTCTCTTCACCTCTCTTCATCTCCAATCACTGCCTCTATCCTTACCCTTGTGTTTGGATTCTCCTTTCTTTATTATTTTCTTCTTCTACTAATAATAAGGATGCTCTTTACTGTGACATAGAGGATTTCTCTTCTTTTCTTGTTCTCTTCTCTTTCATATGAGCAGGAACAAGGAAAAAAGCACTCTTGTTGAAGCTGATCCTGAACCTGAAAGGACTCTGAAGAGGAAACTAAGAGGAGCTAAATTACAACAATCCAGAGGCAACCTTTCTGAAATTTTCGAACAAGAGAAGGAGATGGCAGCCGAACCCAACAACAATAATGCAAGGAGGATGCTTGGTGATTTTACTAAACCCACGTCCAAGTTTGATGGAAGAAGCATCTCAATTCCTGCCATTGGAGCAAACAATTTTGAGCTGAAACCTCAATTAGTTGCTCTAATGCAACAGAACTGCAAGTTTCATGGACTTCCATCAGAAGATCCCTACCAGTTTTTAACTGAGTTCTTGCAGATTTGTGAGACTGTTAAGACTAATGGAGTAGATCCTGAAATCTACAGGCTCATGCTTTTCCCTTTTGCTGTAAGAGACAAAACTAGAACATGGTTGGATTCTCAATCTAAAGTTAGCCTGGACTCCTGGGATAAGCTGGTCACGGCCTTCTTGGCCAAGTTCTTTCCTCCTCAAAAGCTGAGCAAGCTTAGAGTGGATGTTCAGACCTTCAAACAAAAAGATGGTGAATCCCTCTATGAAGCTTGGGAAAGATACAAACAGATGACCAAGAGATGTCCTTCTGACATGTTTTTAGAATGGACCATGATAGATATATTCTATTATGGTCTATCTGAGTTCTCTAAGATGTCATTGGACCATTCTGCAGGTGGATCCATTTACCTAAAGAAAACGCCTGCAGAAGCTCAAGAACTTATTGACATGGTTGCAAATAACCAGTTCATGTACACTTTTGAGAGGAATTCCGTGAATAATGGGACACCTCAAAGGAAGGGAGTTCTTGAAATTGATGCTCTGAATGCCATATTGGCTCAGAACAAAGTGTTGACTCAGCAAGTCAACATGATTTCTCAAAGTCTGAATGGATGGCAAAATGCATCTAATAGTACTAAAGAGGCATCTTCTGAAGAAGAAGCTTATGATCCAGAGAACCATGCAATAGCAGAGGTAAATTACATGGGTGAACCTTATGGAAACACCTATAATTCATCATGGAGAAATCATCCAAATTTCTCATGGAAGGATCAACAAAAGCCTCAACAAGGCTTTAATAATGGTGGAAGAAATACGCTCAGCAATATCAAGCCTTATCCATCATCTTCTCAGCAACAGACAGAGAATTATGAATAGAATACCTTTAACTTAGCAAATTTAGTCTCTGATCTGTCTAAGGCCACTTTAAGTTTCATGGAGGCACAAGTGGGCCAGCTGAGTAAGAAAATCACTGAAACCCCTCCTAGTACTCTCCCAAGCAATACTGAAGAAAATCCAAAAAGAGAGTGCAAGGCCATTGATATAATCAATATGGCCGAACCTAGAGAGGAAGGAGAGGACGTGAATCCCAATGAGGAAGACCTCATGGGACGTCTCTCAAGTAAGAAAGAGTTCCCTATTAAGGACCTAAAGGAATCTGAGGCTCATATAGAGACCATAGAAATTCCATTAAACCTCCTTCTGCCATTCATGAGATCTGAAGACTATTCTTCCTCTGAAGAGGATGAAGATGTGACTGAATAGCAAGTTGCTCAATATCTAGGAGCCATCATGAAGCTAAATGCCAAGTTATTTGGTAATGAGAGGAAGCATGAAAAGCTTCTCTCAATATAGAGTCAAACAAAGCCCCCACAATCAAACTCTAAGTTTGGTGTTGGGAGGCCACAATCAAACTCTAAGTTTGGTGTTGAGAAGCCCCCACATTCAAACTCTAAAGTTTGGTGTTGGGAGGCCCTCATCATGCTCTAAATATCTGTGAGGCTCCATGAGAGCCCACTGTCAAGCTAGTGACATTAAAAGAGCGCTTATTGGGAAGCAACCCAATTTTTATTTATCTAATTCTATTTTTATTTTATTGTTATTTTATGTTTTATTAGGTTCATGATCATGTGGAGTCACAAAAAATACAAAAATTAAAAACAGAATCAAACACAGCAGAAGAAAAATCACACCCTAGAGGAAGGACTTACTGGCATTTAAACGCTAGTAAGGAGCATCTGGCTGGCGTTCAACGCCAGAACAGAGCATGGATCTGGCGTTGAACGCCAGAAACAAGCAACATCCTGGTGTTTGAACACCAGGAATACACCCTGAGGAAGAGCTGGCGCTGAACGCAAGAAATAAGCATGGAACTGGCGTTCAACACGAGAAACATGCTACACATGGGCGTTGAATGCCCAAAACAAGCATCAATCTGGCGTCTAAATGCTAGAATTGCATGCAAAGGCATTTTACACGCCTAATTGGTGCAAGGATGTAAATCCTTGACACTCCAGGATTTATGGACCCCACAGGATCCCCACCTACCTCAACTCACCTTCTCTCTCCTTCTTCACATTCAAACTCTCTTCCCCAAAAACCCTTCGCCAATCACCTCAATCTCTCTTCCCCATTACCTCTTCACCACTCACATCCATCATCTCTTCCCCACCCAAACCCACCCTACATAGCCGAATACACACCTCTCTCCCTCTCCTCCATATCTTCTTCTCTTTCTTCTATTCTTTCGTCTTTTGCTCGAGGGCGAGCAACATTCTAAGTTTGGTGTGGTAAAAGCATAGATTTTTTGCTTTTCCATAACCATTTATGGCACCTAAGGCCAGAGAAACCTCAAAAAAAAAAAGAAGAAGAAAAAGGGAAGACAATTGCTTCCACCTCTGAGTCATGGGAGATGGAGAGATTCATCCCAAGAGTCCATAGCTCAGTAATAGAGCATTTGACTGCACATCAAGAGAGCATGAGGAATTCCCTCATCAAGAAATCCCTGAGATACCTCAGGGGATACATGTTTCTCCACATAATTATTGGGAGCAACTAAGGATAGGAGCACCAAAATCACTAGGGATCATGCAACAAAGGCAAGGAAGAGACATAAAGGAGCTCAAAAAGCATCATTGGCTCTTCAAGAAGAAAGCGCCACCATAACTAAGGTGGACTCATTTCTTGTTCTTAATTTTTTTCTGTTTTTCTGTTTTTATGCTTTATGTTTGTTTATGTTTTGTGTCTCTACTTTACGATCATTAGTATTTAGTAACTATGTCTTAAGGCTATAAATAATTCCATGAATCCTTCACCTCTCTTAAATGAAAAATGTTTCTAATTCAAAAGAACAATCAGTACATGAATTTCGAAATTATCCTTGAATTTAGTTTAATTATATTGATGTGGTGACAATGCTTTTTATTCTCTGAATGAATACTTGAACAGTGCATATTTTTGATCTTGTTGTTTATGAATGTTAAAGTTGTTGGCTCTTGAAAGAATGATGAATAAAGAGAAATGTTATTGATGATCTGAAAAATCATGAAATTGATTCTTGAAGCATGAAAAAGCAGTGAAAAACAAAAGCTTGCAAAAAAAATATTGGCAAAAAAAAAGAAAAAAAAAAGCAAGTAGAAAAAGCCAATAGCCCTTAAAACCAAAAGGCAAGGGTAAAAAGGATCCAAGACTTTGAGCATCAATGGATAGGAGGGCCCAAGGAAATAAAATTCAGGCCTAAGCGGCTAAATCAAGCTGTCCCTAACTATGTGCTTGTGGCATGCAGGTCCAAGTGAAAAGCTTGAGACTGAGTGGTTAAAGTCGTGATCCAAAGCAAAAAGAGTGTGCTTAAGAGCTCTGGACACCTCTAACTGGGGACTCTAGCAAAGCTGAGTCACAATCTGAAAAGGTTCACCCAGTCATGTGTCTGTGGCATTTATGTATCTGGTGGTAATACTGGAAAACAAAGTGCTTAGGGCCACGGCCAAGACTCATAAAAGTAGCTGTGTCAAGAATCAACATACTTAACTAGGAGAATCAATAACACTATCCAAAATTCTAAGTTCCTAGAGAAGCCAATCATTCTAAACTTCAAAGGAAAAAGTGAGATGCCAAAACTGTTCAGAAGCAAAAAGCTACAAGTCCCGCTCATCTAATTAGAATTAATATTCATTGATATTTTGAGATTTATAGTATATTCTCTTCTTTTTATCCTAATTAATTTTTAGTTGCTTGGGGACAAGCAACAATTTAAGTTTGGTGTTGTGATGAGCGGATAATTTATACGCTTTTTGGCATTGTTTTTAGGTAGTTTTTAGTATGATCTAGTTACTTTTAGGGATGTTTTCATTAGTTTTTATGCTAAATTTACATTTCTGGACTTTACTATGAGTTTGTGTGTTTTCAATGATTTCAGGTATTTTCTGGCTGAAATTGAGGGACCTGAGCAAAACTCTGATAGAAGGCTGACAAAGGACTGCTGATGCTGTTGGAATCTGACCTCCCTGCACTCGAAATGGATTTTCTAGAGTTATAGAACTCTAAATGGCGCGCTCTCAATGGTGTTGGAAAGTAGACATCCAGAGCTTTCCAGAAATATATAATAGTTCATACTTTATTCCTAATTAGATGACGTAAACTGGCGCTCAACGCCAGTTCCATGCTACATTCTGGAGTCAAACGCCAGAAACACGTCACGAACCAGAGTTGAACGCCCAAAACACGTTACAACTTGGCATTCAACTCCAAGAGAAGCCTCAGCTCGTGGATAGATCAATCTCAGCCCAAGCACACACCAAGTGGGCCCTGGAAGTGGATTTATGCATCAATTACTTACTTCTGTAAACCCTAGTAGCAAGTTTAGTATAAATGGAACATTTTTCTATTGTATTTAGTGTCTTTTGACAACGTTAAATCTTTGGTCTCAGTTTTATTTTATTATTCATCTTAGGAGACTATTGATCACGTTTTGGGGGGCTGGCCATTCGGCCATGCCTGGACCTTCATCACTTATGTATTTTTAACGGTGGAGTTTCTACAAACCATAGATTAAGGGTGTGGAGCTCTGCTGTACCTCAAGTTTCAATGCAAGTACTACTATTTTCTATTCAATTCCGCTTGTTCTTATTCTAAGATATTCGTTGCACTTCAGCATGATGAATGTGATGATCCGTGACACTCATCATCATTCTCACCTATGAATGCGTGACTGACAACCACTTCCGTTCTACCTTAGACCGAGCGCATATCTCTTGGATTCCTTAATCAGAATCTTCGTGGTATAAGCTAGAATTGATGGCGGCATTCATGGGAATCCGGAAAGTCTAACCTTGTCTGTGGTATTCCGAGTAGGATTCCGGGATTGAATGACTGTGACGAACTTCAAACTCGCGATTGCTGGGCATGATGACAAACACAAAAGAATCAAGGGATTCTATTCCAACATGATCGAGAACCGACAGATGATTAGCCGCGCTGTGACAGAGCATTTGGACCATTTTCACTGAGAGGATGGAATGTAGCCATTGACAACGGTGATGCCCTACATACAGCTTTCCATGGAAAGAAGTAAGAAGGATTGAAGGAAGGCAGTAGGAAAGCAGAGATTCAAAAGGAATACAGCACCTCCATACACTTGTCTGAAATTCCCACCATTGAATTACACGAGTAACTTTATCTTTATTTTCTATTTATTTATTATTAATATTCGAAAACCCAATAATCAATTATTATCCGCCTGACTGAGGTTTACAAGATGACCATAGCTTGCTTCATACCAACAATCTCTGTGGGATCGACCCTTACTCACATAAGGTATTACTTGGACGACCCAGTACACTTGCTGGTTAGTTGTGCGGAGTTGTGACAAAGTTTGATTTATGTTTGAGAGCACCAAGTCTTTGGAGCCATTGTTGATGATCACAATTTCGTCCACCAGTCTTCTCAAGGAATTGCAGGGAAGTGTTCTTATTATTGGTTATGAAAAAATGTGATTTTGGGGTTTTTAAGATAAGAAGAAAGAATAGTAAATGGTAATAAAAATTTAATGACTAGAAAAGCTCTTGGCAAGGAGAAGATTAATCGGAAGTTCTATCCTTGTTGGATTTCCAAAGATTAATAATAATAGGTTGTTGTTTCCACTTAGTTAACCCTCAACGAATGAAAGAAAGTCAAGTTAAAAGTCAACTTCTATTCACAAGTCCTAATCCTCTCCCTTGGGAAGGATTAGTGTTAGTGACTAGAGAGCCAGCCAACAATAAACCCAATTACAATTTAACTCTTGAGTCTTCCAACTCAAGGGTCTCCTAATATTAATCAACTCCAAAGCCAAGTTGGGAGCCTATTCTACTAACATGAATGCCATTACACCATATTATAACATAAATTGAAGAAAGCAATCATAAATATAAAATATCTCAAATTGCATTAAATAGAGAATCAAATCTAACATGAAGAGTATAAGAGAATTGAGTAAAAGAACATTGAACCTGGAACTCAGAAGAAATTTGAAGTTGAAATGTAACAACCCACCATACAGAGTCTTATGCTTAAGTCATAATTCAGAGATGGCAAGGTATTACGACCTCTAAAATAAAAATTTAGTACGTATAGTAGTATGAATGATTGATTATAACTAGGAGCCTTTGTAGAAAGAGGGGTAAACAAAAACCGCAACTCAAAAGCGCAACACTCCGATCGATAACGTAACGAACAAGGATAAACCAACGCGAGATTATATATATACAAAAGAGTGTCAAAAATAGGAATATCAAGACTCAAGATCCGGCTGCGAAGATAACCGGTCCGAGCATAGCAATATGTACATATGATAAAAATAAGGAAAACCCCAAAGGAAACCCAAAGGGACACAAATACATAAAACCTAATCTCCAAAATCTCCCATAAGAGGAGTCATCACAGTTGTATTATTTAATGGAGATAAAAGTATCTAAGCAAAACATATAAACCAAAACATATCCCCGAGAACAAAGGATCTTCGCAAATCTAGAAGTCTCCAGCATGCCTCAGCGGGAAACCTCACGTCCTGCATCTGAAAACCACAAAATCCGCATGGGTGAGAACTAGAGGTCCCAGCATGGTAACAGCTTCCACATATATAATACATAATAATGGAGGAAAGCCTAAGGCAATCCTAGAACTTTCTCCAGATAATATCAAAGCTTATAAATAGGCTAAACCATAAAAGGGCATCTGACTAAAGATTCTTCAGCCTAACTAATACTTCCCTTTCCAATTCCTTCAGACCTCCCAATCACCAGCAAGAGTATAATGTAGCAAACACAGTTATATCAAGCAAGAAATATACAATTAGGAACAAGTAAGGCATTTAGACAATTAGCAAGTAATATGCAGTCAAATAGGCAATCTCAAACAATTAATATAGTATGCATATGATGAATGCCTGTCCCTAGTGGCTGATGATATCATCTTGTCGGTTATAGAGCCAACCCGACAAGTCCTGGTCGCTAACCATTGGACTGTCCCTCTGTCACGCATCCCCAACTCGAGTTATACTCGTTATAAACTTGATCATAATCATGATCTATATCCATCACCCTCACTGGTGAATATTTACGGGGGCGAGCTCATCCGGGTCTTTCACAGTGCCCGGCCACACTTACGACATAGGGTCAATAGAGTATCAAGCCTCAACCTGGAGCACGTGGTGGCTAGCCACTGCTACTACCCAAGGAAACTCGTATCTCAGATAGTGGAAGTGCAAATCACAATTATCAATAATTCAGCATAAACATGCATGGATTCTCATCCATGGATCAACATCTATATCAGCCATCCGGCTCACGGTTCAGTCCAGAACCAGCCAATATTCATATCATACATAGCCATTCCGGCTCACGGTTAAATCCATAACCAGCCACCCGGCTCACGGTTAAATCCATAACCAGCTGTTTCATCAACAATCACAGCCTTTCGGCCCATGGCATAACAAGCACTTCCACCACCATCCTCCGCATCTCACATAATAATCTTTGATCCTCATTGATCATTCATTTTTCCCTTACTTCACTCGCAAGTTATCACATTCACTAGCTCTTTTCTAATAGCTAGGCATATCATAATGATTTAAGACATAAGTGATGAGATTGGAGGCTTAGAAGTATGAAATTTGGCTTTTAAAACTCAAAAATCAACTTTGGGATGAAAACAGGTCCACGCGTACGCGCACTCCACGCGCACGCGTGGATGGCCTCAAAACTCATCGACGCGCAAGCGTCATGCACGCTAACACGTGGATTAAAAATTTCCCAATCGACGCGTACGCGTCAACTACGCGTACGCGTCAACCACGCGTACGCGTGGGTGTTCTTGTGCCCCAGGCACAACACTGGCACAGTTCTGGCATAACTCTCTAGAAAAATGGCTGGGCATTGGGTGCAGCACAATCGGCGCACCTGCGCACATCACGCGCACGTGTGGATGGCGCTTTCTGGAAGATCGGCGCTTACGCGCCAAGTGCGCCTACGCGCAAGGGGTTATTATGCTAAAAACTTTCTAAGTTAAAAGTTGCAGAATTCACAAATTTAAACCCTAATCTTCCAACGGACATAACTTCCTCTTTTTAAATCGTTTTTCACCCGTTCTTCGAACGGCATGGACTTCCTGGATCCAATTTCATTTCTAAACAGATTTGGCACAAAACGGAGATCCGTAGTCCAAGTTATGTCCCACCAAAGTATGCCCAAAAATCATATTTTCATACAAAACCACAATATGCCATTTTCAACTCTTTTCAAAATCAATCAAAACATGCCAATTTCATCCCTTTTCTTTGAAATCAATCAAAATATATCAAATTCAACATCAAGCCTCCTCAACTCACACATTGACACATTACCACAATTTATCAAAATCACTATCTCATCATTTTAACCCACTTCACCCAAGTGGCTCAAACTCAAACATATTGACATATCATATACTCTTACTCATGCCAATTCTCAACAACACCAATCCCAATAAATCATCATTGTACACAATCAATATCATACTCACCATCAACATGGTTCAACCCATAATTCAACCATAACCAATCATCAAGCATATATCACAACATGCATATTTCTCATACATCATACCACCAAGGCATCAAAAATCATCATCACATATATGACCACATCATATATCTCAATCATTCAACAACATCAACCATTCAATGCCTATCTTAGGGCCTCTAGCCTAAGTATTTCCTATCACATTACATATTAGATACGGGAAACCGAAACCATACCTTAGCCGATTTTCCCAAGCTCAACCGGAGCACTTCCAAACCACTTATCCACAAGCTCTCAAGGCCTCAATACCTCCAAGAACAGATTTTTCACCACCAAATCCCTTTTTCAAGCTTTTCAAAATCACCAATCAAGCTCCAATATTCACATATACACAACCTAAGCCACAATCATCATACCCATACACAACATCTCAATACCCAAACATCATAGAACAACAAATTACACTAGGGTTGAGAATCTTACCACACCCAAGGTCCAAGGAGACAAGATTAACCTTCTCCTTCAAGAGAGTTGGGTCCTATAACATCAAAGAACCCAAAATCTCAACATTTCACCCATGAAACTCGAAAATAAGGGCTGGAATTTCGAACAGAAACACGTGGCTTACCTCATAATTGATTGTATGGGTTTTGTAGAGCTCTTCGCGGTGAACGCGTGGCCGCAAACGGAGCGGCAATCGGAGCTCTAGATCAAAAGTTATGGTGGTTTGAAGATCAAGTGAGAGAAAGAACTTGAGAGAGTGTTCTTCCCTCCATGGCCTCCATTTTCAGCATGTGAGTGTGTTTAGTGAGGAGAGAGAATGCTGAAAACTAGGGTTTTGGTTTAGTTATGTTGGGCCAAGGGCCCACTTTGGGTCCGGTTGGCCCGATTTGGCCCGTTCGGTCCAATCTTGGTCCGATTTCTATAAAATTGGTACCGAAATTCTCGTCTCAATCTCCTCTATCACGTTTAGCCACAAAAATCACATTTTGGGCTTTCTAGAATAAATTCTCATTTATGGGTTAATTAGCCGTTAATTAACCGGGGTTTACATGAAATAATAAGAAATCCTAATCCCAATCCTAAGAGAAATCCTAATTTCTAAAATCTATGAGAGAGGAGAGAACCTCTCTCTCTATCTAAAAACTACATCTAAATAATGAAAAGTGAATTATGAGTTGTCTCTGTTGTTCCCTTATGGATGGATGCATTCTCCCACTTTATAGCCTCTAATATGTGTTTTCTAGGCCGAGAACTAGGTTAAAAACAGCCCAGAATTCGCTGGTTATGAAATCTGCCACGCTGACTTTCGTCATTGCGATGAGTCTGCGTAGAGCGCGCGTTTGCGTCACCTCGCTATACGACCACTATGGCAAATTATATATCAAATCGAAGCTCCGGAAGTTGGTTTTTTAACGCAAGTAGAACCACATCATTTGGACCTCTGTAGCTCAAGTTATGATCATTTTAGTGCGAAGAGGTCAGGCTGACAGCTTTAGCAGTTTCTTCAGTTTCTTCTATTCCTTCTACTTTTGCATGCTTCCTTTCCATCCTCTAAGTCATTCTTGCCCTGTAATCTCTGAAAACACTTAGCACACATATCACGGCATTGAATGGTAATAAGAGAGGATTAAGATTAGCTAAATTAAGACCAAAGAAGCATGTTTTCAGTCATAGCATGAAATCAGGAAGGAAAAATGTAAACTCATGCAAATTATATGAATAAGTGTGTAAAGAATTGATAAAAAACCACTCAATTGAGCATAAGAAAAACCATAGAATAGTAGTTTATCATGCATCTTCAAAAGCTTTTTGTTAAGCTATGCTTTTCTTCTATTTAATTTTCTCTATTTACAACATTGATTCAGTTGTAAACTGTACATAAAAAAATAAAAAAGAAGTGAAATAAAGTAAGAAATTAAAAAGAACCTCTGAGTAATTATTTATCAAACTACTAATATACTATTGGATATATGACTCCACAGTCTGCAGTTTACCAATACCAATCATGTCAAACAAATAAATAATGCACACCTATATCAACTAGGGCACAAACTTGGAAATGTGTGTTTAACCTGAAAGCAGCAAATTGTTCGTAGCTCCCACGCCAACCAGAAAAACTCCGTTTTAATCATCAATCAAAAGCATGGATATGAACACTAGAATAGTTATGTATAACTTATTTAAATTAACTCTAGAATTCGTTCATATATTCTCACTTACTGCACTCAAGAGTAGTTCTCTCTCCACAAATCATATCTTAGGGAGAATAATACACAAATGTATGAAGCTGCCAACATTTATTTTAATTTTAAATTTAAGAAAATGAAAGATATGTACTTAAAGTGAGAACTGGACCAATTGTCAAGTCCTCTAGCTTTTTTCTCTCAGCAAGAGCTTTCAATTTGGATACCAAGGAAGTCGAAGCCCAATTCTAAGCACAGTAAGTAATTGAAAAATCTCCAGACCTGGTTGTGAAATCTCAACAGCAAGACCTTTCAGAAAGTTGAGGATCAAGTACTGGTTGTGAAATCTCCATCCCTTCACTTTTAATGATAGATATATAACTGAAAATCATTTAAGAATCATTAAGATTTTGTAACATTATAGGAGTGCCCATTTAAAAAAAACAGAAGTAATCTCCACCAATTTTGTTTTTAATTAAATAATCTAAGAGCATCAAACTATAATTTTTTCTAATTTTCAGAAATCAGAGATGGTTTTCAACATTCTTATCTGGGTGGAACTCTTAAACTCCAAGGTCCTCATCCCAAAGGAAAATGTCCTCATCCTAAAATAAAAATCTGGGTGTAAGGAAACATAATACACATCTAAGACAATAAATAACAATTCCTAAAATAGAATCCACAAATTAGGTGGCTAAATTTTCTAAACTGCATTCACTAGGCCTTGTGAACCTTTTTCACATATGCCTGCAACCAAAAGCACAGGAATTGTAAGACAATCTAGAAAGGCTAATTGTAAGTAATTACTCATTTTTCATCAATTCTGGGACAACCCAACTTTGAAAAGAGAGAATATCTAAAAGCACAATATCAGATGTAGATTAAGAAACTAACACAAAGAAAAACACCACGGCTTGAACCATGTCCTCCCAGAAGGTTCCTCCATTTGAGGGAAGAGAAAGAAAAACCCGTGTTCTTGCATAAGAGCACAGCACCATTGTTGCTCAGCTTCGCTAGCCTCAGAACTCTCAGAAAATCCTAAAATTATATATATATGAATGCAATGCAAACAGTTTATAAAGGATAATAATAAGTGGAAGAAAAACACAAACGAGGGTATGAACAGCACTGGAGATGGCAGATGAACCCTGAAAATAGAAGACGATGAACTCTGTCAAACATTAACTTTTAAAGGCCCCTGTTTTGAATGGATAATATAAGATATTGAATTTGCTAATGTTAATATATGATTGGATAACAGTGTTACACCCTTTTATATTATTAGTGTACCAAAATCCAGAAAGCAAAAGTAAATATCTCTTAAAAAATATCAGGTTAGGAATTTGATAATCCATGGGACAAGTAAAACCTCATCTTAACTATATTAAAAAATAATGCGCTTTGATAAAGCATAAAAGCTATTCAGGCCTCTTAGTTAGCCATTGTTGTCCTTTTTATGACATGATTAAGGGTTTCTGGTACTATATGTCAAAATCCATCATTTCCATGTATTAACTTTATGGCTTGCTTCTCAGTATTGATAGCAAATGGCTTAACTAATTGAACATAAAACACAAACAAATGGATTCCAACTTATTCAATTTACACTGGGATGGTGGATTTCAACACTAAAACACTGGAAAGTTTTAGCAAGAGGCTGTTGAGAAATTATTTTTTGTCCTGCCTTGTTTTTATCTGACTAATGATTTTCATGCCTACAAACACAGGATGGAGAACTATATTTGCAATGGCCAGAAAGAAATTGAAAAGAAAACTGTGTTCCCTAGAACACAATTGTGTCTTCAATGTGCATGTCTTATTAGTATCTACCTGAATGTGTATATTCAGAAAATTACGAATAATTCATTAATGGAAAAGATACATACTAAAAACGTTGACAAAGTAGCTTGAGCAGTCACGTCTGCAACTTTGTTCTGATCTCCAAAAAATTGGGAGGAAGAAAGAGATTTAGCATTTGAGAACTTCTTTCTTGCTTCGTCAGATTCTTGAATCTGATAAAGGACAGGCACCAAAATAGAATATGAATCAACATGACATAAATCCATCAAAGAAGAAGCTTATATACATATTTTATAGATGAAGCTATAGTTAAAGAAGTCAGCTGAGACAATGGTTAAATAAAGTCAACACATATTTGGATATATAACAACGCGATTTGCAAATTGGATCTTAATTAATTACCTGCATTGCATTAACAATAAGGTCTGAGAGAATGAAAAGAGTGCCTGCAGGAAGAATAAAAACTGCTGCTAGGAACGCCATGTCCTTTTTTTTCTCAACCTGCCTCCAAATGCAATACACATTTAAACGACCTTTATTCCCTCAAGTCACATACCACTCGCTACACTAATTTCATAACAGGGCAGTCAACCAAAACGAACATACATAGCACGAAATGTTGCTTTAATTTCATAACAGGGCAATCAACCGAAACCAAAACCAAACACCTTTGATGAGTGGATAATTCATACGCTTTTTCGCATTGTTTTTAGGTAGTTTTTTTATGATCTAGTTACTTTTAGGGATATTTTCATTATTTTTTATGCTAAATTCACATTTCTGGACATTACTATGAGTTTGTGTGTTTTTCTGTGATTTCAGGTATTTTTTGGCTGAAATTGAGGGACTTGAGCAAAACTCTGATAAAAAGCTGACAAAGGACTGCTGATGTTGTTGGATTCTGACCTTCCTACACTCGAAATGGATTTTCTGGAGCTACAGAACTCCAAATGGCGCGTTCACAATGGCGTTGGAAATTAGACATCCAGAGCTTTCCAGAAATATATAATAGTCCATACTTTATTCGAGATTTGATGACGTAAACTGGCGCTCAACGCCAGCTCTATGCTGCATTCTGGAGTCAAACACCAGAAACACGTCACGAACCAGAGTTGAATGCCAAACACACGTTACAACTTGGCGTTCAACTCCAAGATAAGCCTCAGCTCGTGTAAAGATCAAGCTCAGCCCAAACATACACCAAGTGGGCCCCAGAAGTGGATTTATGCATCAATTACTTACTTTTGTAAACCCTAGTAGCTAGTCTAGTATAAATAGAACTTTTTACTACTGTATTATACGTCTTTGGATTGATCTTGGATTGTACATTTTGATCCTTTGATCACGTTTGGGGGCTGGCCATTCGGCCATGCCTGAACCTACATCACTTATGTATTTTCAACGGTGGAGTTTCTACACACCATAGATTAAGGGTGTGGAGCTCTGCTGTACCTCGAGTTTCAATGCAATTACTATTATTTTCTATTCAATTCATTTTATTCCTGTTCTAAGATATTCGTTGCACTTCAACATGATGAATGTGATGATCCGTGGTGCTCATCATCATTCTCACCTATGAACGCGTGACTGACAACCATTTCCGTTCTACCTTAGACCGGGCGCATATCTCTTGGATTCCTTAATCAGAATCTTCGTGGTATAAGCTAGATTGATGGCGGCATTCACGAGAATCCAGAAAGTCTAAACCTTGTCTGTGGTATTCCGAGTAGGATTCAGGGATTGAATGACTGTGACGAGCTTCAAACTCGCAATTGTTGGGCGTGATGACAAACGCAAAAGAATCAAGGGATTCTATTCCAACATGATCGAGAACCGACAGATGATTAGCCGTGCCATGACAGAGCATTTGGACCTTTTTCACTGAGAGGATGGGTTGTAGCCATTGACAACAGTGATGCCCTACGTACAGCTTGCCATGGAAAGGAATAAGAAGGATTGAAGGAAGGCAGTAGGAAAGCATAGATCCAACAGGGACAAGCATCTCCACACAATTATCTGAAATTCCCACCATTGAATTACATGAGTAACTCTATCTTTATTTTCTTCTTTATTTACTATTCAAAAACTCCATAACATTTATTATCCGCGTAACTGAGATTTGCAAGATGACCATAGCTTGCTTCATACCAACAATCTCCGTGGGATCGACCCTTACTCACGTAAGGTATTACTTGGACGACCCAGTGCACTTGTTGGTTAGTTGTGTGGAGTTGTGACTAAGTGCGATTCACGTTTGAGAACACTGCCAAGTTATTGGAGCCATTGTTGATGATCACAATTTCGTGCACCAAGTTTTTGGTGACGTTGCCGGGATTGTTCGAGTTTGGACAACTGACGTTTCATCTTGTTGCTCAGATTAGGTAATTTTCTTTTTATTTTCTTTTCAAACGTTTTGAAATATATATATATATATATATATATATATATATATATATATATATATAATTTTGGATATATTCTATTATGGACCATTCTGGATATATTCTATTATGGTCTGTCTGAGTTCTCTAAGATGTCACCGGACCATTCTGCAGGTGGATCCATTCATCTAAAGAAAACGCTTGCAGAAGCTCAAGAATTTATTGACATGGTTGCAAATAACCAGTTCATGTACACTTCTGAGAGGAATTCCGTGAATAATGGGACGCCTCAGAGGAAGGGAATTCTTGAGATTGATGCTCTGAATGTCATATTGGCTCAGAACAAAGTGTTGACTCAGCAAGTCAACATGATTTCTCAAAGTCTGAATGGATGGCAAAATGCATCCAACAATACTAAAGAGGCATCTTCTAAAGAAGAAGCTTATGATCCTGAGAACCCTGCAATAGCAGAGGTAAATTACATAGGTGAACCTTATGGAAACACCTATAATTCATCATGGAGAAATCATCCAAATTTCTCATGGAAGGATCAACAAAAGCCTCAACAAGGCTTTAATAATGGTGGACGAACTAGGCTCAGCAATAGCAAGCCTTTTCCATCATCTTCTCAGCAACAGACAGAGAATCCTGAGCAAAGCACTTCTAATTTAGCTAATCTAGTCTCTGATCTGTCTAAGGCCACTTTAAGTTTCATGAGTGAAACAAGATCCTCCATTAGAAATTTAGAGGCACAAGTAGGCCAACTGAGTAAGAAAGTTACTGAAACCCCTCCTAGTACTCTCCCAAGCAGTACAGAAGAGAATCCAAAGAGAGAGTGCAAGGCCATTGATATACTCAACATGGCCGAATGCAAGAAGGAGGGAGAGGACGCAAATCCCAATGAGGAAGATCTCATGGGACGTCTCTCAAGCAGGAAGGAGTTCCCTATTGAGGACCCAAGGGAATCTTAGGCTCATATAGAGACCATAGAAATCCCATTAAACCTCCTTCTGCCATTCATGAGCTCTAAAGATTATTCTTCCTCTGAAGAGGATGAAGATGTAACTGGAGAGCAAGTTGCTCAATATCTGGGAGCCATCATGAAGCTGAATGCCAAGTTATTTGGTAATGAGACTTAGAAAGGTGAACCTCCCTTGCTCATTAGTGAACTTAATACATGGGTTCAGCAAACTTTACCTCAAAAGAAATAAGATCCTGGGAAATTCCTAATACCCTGTACCATAGGCACTATGACCTTTGAGAAGGCTCTGTGTGACCTAGGGTCAGGCATAAATCTTATGCCACTCTCTGTAATGGAAAAACTGGGGATCATTGAGGTACAACCTGCCTTATTCTCATTATAATTGGCAGACAAGTCAGTAAGACAAGCTTATGGATTAGTAGAGGAGGTTTTAGTAAACGTTAAAGGCCTTTACTTTTCTGCTGATTTCATAATCTTAGACACTAGGAAGGAGGAAAATGAATGCATCATCCTTGGAAGACCTTTCCTAGCCACAGTAGAAGCTGTGATAGATGTTAACAAAAGAGAATTAGTCCTTCAATTGAATGGGGACTACCTTGTGTTTAAGGCACACGGCTATCCTTCTGTAACAAGGGAGAGTAAGCATGCAAAGCTTCTCTCAGTACAGAGTCAAACATATCCTCCACAGTCAAACTCTAAGTTTGGTGTTGGGAGGCCACAACCAAACTCTAAGTTTGGTGTTGAATCTCCACAACCAAACTCTAAATTTGGTGTTGGGACTATACAACATTGACCTGATCACCTGTGAGGCTCCATAAGAGCCCACTGTCAAGCTATTGACATTAAAGAAGCGCTTATTGGGAGGCAACCTAATTTTTCTTTATCTAATTTTATTTTTTATTTTATTGTTCTTTTATGTTTTATTAGGTTCATGATCATGTGGAGTCACGAAAAAAATATTAAAATTAAAAACAGAATAAAAAATAGCAGAAGAAAATTCACACCCTGGAGGAAGGACTTACTGGCGTTTGAACGCCAGAAACAAGCAACATCCTGGTGTTTAAACGCCAGGAATGCACCCTGAGGAGAGTTGGCGCTGAACGCCAGAAACAAGCATGGAACTGGCGTTCAACACCAGAAACATGCTACACATGGGCGTTGAACGCCCAGAACATGCATCACTTCGGCGTTTAAATGCCAGAATTGCATGCAAAGGCATTTTACATGCCTAATTGGCGCAGGGATGTAAATCCTTGACACCTCAGGATCTGTGGACCCCACAGGATCATCTCAGGATCTGTGGACCCCACAGGATCCCCACCTACCATATTCTCCCCTCTTCTCAACATTCATCCTCTCTTTCCAATAAACACTCTTCCCCAAAACCCTTCACCACTCACATCATCCACTCTTCCCCATAAACCCCACCTACCTTCAAAATTCAAATTTCTTTCCCACCCAAACCCACCCTAAAAGGCCGAACCTACTCCCTCTCCTCTCCCTATATAAACCCCTCCATTCTCCTTAATTTTCACATAACGCAACCCCCTCTTCTACACCTTGGCCGAATACACCTCCCCTACTCTCCTCCATATTTTCTCTTTTTCCTCTTCTTTTCTTTCTTCTCTTGCTCGAGGGCGAGCAATATTTTAAGTTTGGTGTGGTAAAAGCATAAGCTTTTTGTTTTTTCCATTACCATTGATGGCACCTAAGGCCGGAGAAACCTCTAGAAAAGGGAAAGGGAAGACAAAAGCTTCCACCTCCGAGTCATGGGAGATGGAAAGATTCATCTCCAAAGCCTATCAAGACCACTTCTATGATGTTGTGGCCAAGAAGAAGGTGATCCCTAAGGTCCCTTTCAAGCTCAAGAAAAATGAGTTTCTGGAGATCCGACATGAGATTCAAAGAAGAAGTTGGGAAGTTCTGACCAACCCCATTCAACAAGTCGGAATCTTGATGGTTCAAAAGTTGTATGCCAATGCATGGATCACTAGGAACCATGATCAAAGTATGAACCCGAATCCAAAGAACTATCTTACAATGGTTCGGGGGAAATACTTATATTTTAGTCCGGAAAATGTGAGGTTGGCATTAAACTTGCCCATGATGCAAGGAGATGCACACCCCTACACAAGAAGGGTCAACTTTGATCAAAGGTTGGACGAAGTCCTTAGGGACATATGTGTTGAAGGAGCTCAATGGAAAAGAGACTCCAAAGACAAGCCGGTTCAACTAAGAAGACTGGACCTCAAGCCTGTGGTTAGAGGATGGTTGGAGTTCATCTAACGCTCTATCATCCCCACTAGCAACCGCTCTGAAGTTACTGTGGATCGGGCCATCATGATCCATAGCATCATGATTGGAGAGGAAGTAGAAATTCATGAAGTTATCTCCCTTGAATTCTACAAAATAGCCGATAAGCCCTCTACTTTGGCAAGGCTAGCTTTTCCTCATCTTATTTGCCATCTATGTTACTCAGCTGGGGTCATCATAAAAGGAGACATCCCCATTGAGGAGGACAAGCCCATCACTAAGAAAAGGATGGAGCAAACAAGAGAGCACACTCATGGAACCCAAGAGACGCATGAGGAAGCTCATCACCAAAAAATCCCGGAGATGCCTCAAAGGATGCACTTTCCTCCCAACAACTATTGGGAACAACTCAACACTTCTCTTGAAGATTTGAGTTACAATATGGATCAATTAAGGGTGGAACATCAAGAGCACTCCATCATTCTCCATGAAATTTGAGAAGATCAAAGAACAATGAGGGAGGAGCAACAAAGGCAAGGAAGAGACATAGAAGAACTCAAGGACATCATTGGTTCTTCAAGAAGAAAGCGCCACCATCACTAAGGTGGATTCATTCCTTGTTCTTATTTTTCTGTTTTTTTCGGTTTTTATGCTTATTATGTCATCTATATTTGTGTCTCTGTTACATGATCATTAGTATTTAGTAACTATGTCTTAAGGCTATAAATAAATTCCATGAATCCTTTACCTCTCTTAAATGAAAAAATGTTTCTAATTCAAAAGAACAAGAAGTACATGAATTTCAAAATTATCCTTGAATTTAGTTTAATTATATTGATGTGGTGACAATAATTTTTGTTTTCTGAATGAATGCTTGAACAGTGCATATTTTTTATATTGTTGTTTATGAATGTTAAAATTGTTGGCTCTTGAAAGAATGATGAACAAAGAGAAATTCTATTGATAATATAAAAAATCATAAAATTGATTCTTGAAGCAAGAAAAAGCAGTGAATAGCAAAAGCTTACGAAAAAAAAAGTTGCGAAAAAAAAGTGGCGAAAAAAATAAATAAATAAATAAAATAGAAAGAAAAAAAAAAGCCAATAGCCCTTAAAACCAAAAGACAAGGGTAAAAAGGATCCAAGGCTTTGAGCATCAATGGATAGGAGGGCCCAAGGAAATAAAATCCAGGCCTAAGCGGCTAAATCAAGCTGTCCCTAACCATGTGCTTGTGGAATGCAGGTCCAAGTGAAAAGCTTGAGACTGAGTGGTTAAAGTCGTGATCCAAAGCAAAAAGAGTGTGCTTAAGAGCACTGGACACCTCTAACTGGGGCTTTAGCAAGGCTGAGTCACAATCTGAAAATGTTCACCCAGCTATGTGTCTGTGGCATTTATGTATCCGGTGGTAATACTGGAAAACAAAGTGCTTAGGGCCACGGTGAAGACTCATAAAAATAGCTGTGTTCAAGAATCAACAAACTAAACTTGAAGAATCAATAACACTATCTGAAATTCTAAGTTCCTATAGATGACAATCATTCTAAACTTCAAAGGAAAAAGTTAGATGCCAAAACTGTTCAGAGGCAAAAAGTTACAAGTCCCGCTCATCTAATTAGAATTAATATTCATTGATATTTTGGGATTTATAGTATGTTCTCTTCTTTTTATCCTATTGGATTTTTAGTTGCTTGGGGACAAGCAACAATTTAAGTTTGGTGTTGTGATGAGCGGATAATTTATATGCTTTTTGGCATTGATTTTAGGTAGTTTTTTTATGATCTAGTTACTTTTAGAGATGTTTTCATTAGTTTTTATGCTAAATTCACATTTCTGGACTTTAATATGAGTTTGTGTATTTTTTGTGATTTCAGGTATTTTCTGGCTGAAATTGAGGGACCTGAGAAAAACTCTGATAAAAGGTTGACAAAAGACTGCTGATGCTGTTGGATTCTGACCTCCCTGCACTTGAAATGGATTTTCTGGAGCTATAGAACTCCAAATGGCGCGCTCTCAATAGATTTGGAAAGTAGACATCAAGAGCTTTCCAGAAATATATAATCGTCCAGACTATATTCGAGATTTGATGACTTAAACTGGCGCTCAACGCCAGCTCTATGCTACATTCTGGAGTCAAACGCCAGAAACACGTCACGAACCAGAGTTGAACACCAAAAACACGTTACAACTTGGCGTTCAACTCCAAGATAAGCCTCAGCTCGTGTAAAGATCAAGCTCAGCCCAAACATACACCAAGTGGGCCCCGAAAGTGGATTTATGCAGCAATTACTTACTTCTGTAAACCCTAGTAGCTAGTCTAGTATAAATAGAACTTTTTTACTACTGTATTATACGTCTTTGGATTGATCTTGGATTGTATATTTTGATCCTATGATCACGTTTGGGGGCTGGCCATTCGGCCATGCCTGAATCTACATCACTTATGTATTTTCAATGGTGGAGTTTCTACACACCATAGATTAAGGGTGTGGAGCTCTGCTGTACCTCGAGTTTCAATGCAATTACTATTATTTTCTATTCAATTCATTTTATTCCTGTTATAAGATATTCGTTGCACTTCAACATGATGAATGTGATGATCCATGACACTCATCATCATTCTCACCTATGAACGCGTGACTGACAACCACTTCCGTTCTACCTTAGACCGGGCACATATCTCTTGGATTCCTTAATCAGAATCTTCGTGGTATAAGCTAGATTGATGGCAGCATTCACGAGAATCCGGAAAGTCTAAACCTTGTCTGTGGTATTTCGAGTAGGATTCAGGGATTGAAGGGCTGTGACGAGCTTCAAACTCGCAATTGTTGGGTGTGATGACAAACGCAAAAGAATCAAGGGATTCTATTCCAACATGATCGAGAATCGACAGATGATTAACCGTGTCGTGACAGAGCATTTGGACCTTTTTCACTAAGAGAATGGGATGTAGCCATTGACAACAGTGATGCCCTACATACAGCTTTTCATGGAAAGGAATAAGAAGTATTGAAGGAAGGCAGTAGGAAAGCAGAGATCCAACAGGGACAAGCATCTCCACACAATTATCTGAAATTCCCACCATTGAATTACATGAGTAACTCTATCTTTATTTTCTGCTTTATTTACTATTCGAAAACTCCATAACATTTATTATCCGCCTAACTGAGATTTACAAGATGACCAAAGCTTGCTTCATACCAACAATCTCCGTGGGATCGACCCTTACTCACGTAAGGTATTACTTGGACGACCCAGTGCACTTGCTGGTTAGTTGTGCGGAGTTGTGACTAAGTGCGATTCACGTTTGAGAGTACTACCAAGTTATTGGAGCCATTGTTGATGATCACAATTTTGTGCACCAACCTTGCATTCGACTCAACATCTTATTCAATGTTACTTTCTTCTAGGTCTATTTTACTTCAACAATATTATTTAACATTATTTTTTAATTAATAGAACTGATATTTAATACATTACCAGCAGGGACAAAGGCGGAGGGACGAAGGGATTAAACATTATTGGCAAAGGAACAAATAGTATTAAGAGTAAGAGAAAAAAATTTACATAAATTAAGTCCATGAAAGGGTAGGCTATTTGGGATAAGTGAGCAAAAATAAATAATGGCCTCAATCATATGCATACATTTAAATACACTAAACATTGGACTTATAGGATGGAACAAAATATAAATTACAATCACATAGAAGAAAACACACAAGAATAAAATATTATGGTTAAATAATGTAACCATGTAATTAAGCTCAAATCTCGTAAGTTGTGTGTTCTAGCTTTAAAACATGTTCCAAATTACAATCTTCAAACAAGTCTTAACACAAAAATTTTGATTTAAATTAGTAAAATTTTTCAAAAATAGGGTCTTAAAAAGAAACTTATTATTTTTCAATCAAGTAGAACATGCATGCAAAAACCTATTACTATGCAATCTATCCTATCCTAACAAAAGAAAAATAACCTATTGGGGTTAAGGGAGAAACGTTACCTCCGAAAGTCAGGTACTGACCGACCTCCCCACACTTAAAGCTTGGCACCGTCCTCGGTGCCATCAGTCAGGAACAAAGGAGGGCTGGTAGCAGTGTCTCCACTGTCGGGACCGTCATGGCTCCTTGTGCTGGTAAATGAAGTGGAGTCTGGGGTGTCAGGGTCTTTGTCAGGTGGGTGGTTACCAATAAGCAGCTTCATGAGGTATGTAAATCGGCGTTGGTTACGGCGCTCCCTTAGATTTGCCTTTTGGTCTTGCCGGTCCAACATCTCAAGTATCTGATGGAGCAGTTGATTTGTTGAAGGTGCTTGTGATGTAGACGAAGAAGAAATATCCCTGGCCGAGTCTGTAGGCCGGCTAGTAGTGGTTGCTGGGGGTCAAATGTACTTCCCGTTAGGGACATATTGATCATCCTGTGGAATCATGGCCTTGCTGTCCCCATCTCTGTAGGAGACCCCGGCAACGGCGCCAAAAATTGGCGTGGCAGAAATTGGCCGGTTAAGAATTTATAAAGAAAATAGCCTTGCAAGTACAATTCTCAACCGACTAAAATCTGCTTATCAATTTAGAAGGGGTTGTCACAAAATTTAGAAATAAAATACTGGGAGTATGAATCCCAGGTCGTCTCCCAATGAGTTGTAGAGAGGGTTATATTTTATTAATCAGAGGTTTTCCAAGAATTTTTTGAGTTTGAGAAATAGAGAACTAGATAGTAGTAAATTCAGGTAAAAGCCTTGACTAGGAGAAGATTAAATGGAAGTTCTATCCCTATTAAACTTTCCTAAGTGTAATAATAAAAGGGTTGTTATCCTACTTAGTTATCCCTCATATAATAAGAGAAAGTCAAGTAACTCTCAAACTAATCCTATCGCTTACGTCCTAATCCTTTCCTAAGAAAGGAGTAGAGTCGAAGACAGGAGAATTAGCCAACAACATCAAATTAATATTAACACTTGAGTATTCCAACTCAATGTTTTCCTTTTAATCAGCTCCCAATCAAGTTAGGGAACTACTCCATTATTATGAATATAACTTTCACAGAATTAAGAGAGGAATAAAAGAAAGACACGATAATTAATAACTAAAATTCAATTAAAAGTAAAAATGGTTCTTTGCATTAATAAATCCCAAGATCATGAACATACTTATCTAAACAGAGTCAATGGGCAATCAAAGAGTAAAGGAATGGAGAAACAAATTAGAATGAGGAAGCTCCAACGGAGGTAATGAATCTTCTCAATATCCAAAGTAAAGCAATAAAACTCTAAAACTATGAATGTGAAGAAAACCTAGAGGAAGGAGTAGAATTCTCTCTAGATTCCAAAACTAAACTAAAACTCTTCAGAATGAGAATGTCTCCCGACTTTCTGCATGTTCCCTGGCTCTAGTATGTGCTTCTGGGCTAAAAACTGGGTCAAAACTCGGCCCAAAATCGCCGCCAGCATTTTCTGTCAATTTTGCAGATCGTGCATGTCACGCATACGCGTCAGCCACGCGTATGCGTCGCTGGTCATCTTGGCGTATCATGCGTACACGTCAAGCACACGCACGCGTCTTCATACAAATTCCAATCCATGCGTATGCGTCAGGCACGCACACGGGTCGCTACAAAATTCTCCATATCGCGCGCATGCGTGAGCCATGCGTGCGCTTCGGTGCTTGCTGGATATCTCCTTAATTTCTTGTGTTCCTTCTATTTTGCAAGCTTCCTCTTCATTTTCTAAGCTATTCCTACCCTATAAATTCTGAAAAACTTAACACACGGATCACGGCATTGAATGATATAAAAGAGACTTGAAATACCAAAATTAAAGACTTTAGGAAGCAAGTTGTCAATCACAGAACAAAACTAGGAAGGAGTTGTGCAACCACAAAGGAAACTCAATCCAACTATGAAAGAGGTGGTCCAAAAAATGCACTTTCTTGCTTCTTAAGTAAGTGATTTGGAGTGAAAATGCACAACTTCTTTAAATCAAGCAACCACCATGAAATTAATGTTAATCCATGAGGTTTAAGCTAATTTTAATTGAATTTTAATTGATTTATAAGCCTCTTGAATTTAGTGATACTTTAAGTGGCTGTTTTGGTTTATTGTAGGTGAAGAAAAGGAAAAAAGGAAAAAGCGTAGCCTAAGGAAGTGTGGCCCAAGGAAAAGAAAGTGTGGTCAAAGAGAGAAGAAGTGTGGCGCACAACATGAGGAGAGGCAAGCATTGCCCTCCACAAGGGCACACTGCCCTCTAGGAGGGCAACATAAGGGAACTAAGCTAAGAAGGCAACTCTGCCCTGCCCACTACAAGGGCAGAGCACAAATTGGTGCCTTGGAATCAAGAGGAATAAAATGTTGCCCTGCCCTCCACAAGGGCAGTATCGGGCTCACCAAGGGAGAAATTCAAAGGAAATTGTCTCCAAATGCTTGCCACAAGAGTTGAACACGGGACCATGAGGAAGCTAGGACTTAAGACCCATTACCGTGCCAAGAAACCAAGGAAAATGATGTAGCGTGTGCGTCCGCCCAGGTTCGAACACGGGACTGCATTTTGGAAACACTGCCCTACCCTCCGCGAGGGCAGGGCAGCATTTGGTTGGTGCACAACTCTGGCGCACCAAGAAGTGAATCTGGCGCACCGTGGCACATTCCTGGCAGCACCAGCGCGCACCAAACACGATCCTGGCAGCACCAAATTTTCCTGCCCTGCCCTCCGCGAGGGCAGGGCAGCATTCTGCGCATCACAGCTCGATCCTGGCGCATCACAGCTCGATCCTGGCAGCACCAAGCACGCACCTTGGCACATTCTAGCGCACCAATTTTTCCTGCCCTGCCCTCGGCGCGGGCAGGGCAGCGTTTTGCGCACCAACATGCACCAGGCCGCACCAAAGCCGCACCAACATGCACCAAAGCCGCACCAACATGCACCAAATCCTGCCCTGCCTCCACAAAATCCAATTCAATTCATTTCTTCACCAAATCAAAAGCCCATCCAAATCCCAAAATCCAAGAATAGAAAGTGTATAAATAGGAGCTAGTTTGATGTAATTAGGACCTTTTTCCTGAACCTTTTGCTTAGCTTTTGAATTTTGCACTTTCTTTGAGCTTTGAATTTTATTTTGCCCTTTGGAACTTCTCTTGGTGTCTTCACCGAGATTTCAGAGAATTAGGGAGGAGAATTGATTTCTCTTCTTCCTCGTTCTTGCTTGGGTTTTTTTAATTTCCTTGTTTTGATTCTTGGGTGTTAAGAATTGAGGAAATTCTGTCTCAATCTCCACTCAAGAACTCTTTAGTGTCTTTTCTGCATAATTGAATCAATTTACATTCTCTTTACTGTTTCTTCTTCAATTGCTTGTCAATTGCTTTGAGAACTTGGATCTAGGAAGGTAATTGAGATCTAGGCTCTGCTACCTAGTCTCTTGAACCCTAAGATCCCAATTTACTTTTGGTTCTTCTGTGAACCCTGCTGCAATTTACTTTCAATTTCTGTTTGAATTCTCATTGCCTCCAATTCAATTTCTGCTCTACTAATTGTGGCAATTCAATTTATCTTTGTTTAGATTCTGCAATCCCAGTCCTCAAAGCCCTTTTACATTCAAGCACTTTACATTCCTTGCCATTTAAGTTACTGCAATTTACATTTCTTGCACTTTAAGTTTCAGTCATTTAATTTCTTGTCCTTTAAGATTCAGTCTATTTTACTTTCCTGTTCTTTAATTTACTGCAATTTCTCTTCTCCCTTTACATTTCAAGCAATTTATATTCTGTTAAAAATAACCCACTCAACCAAAACTTGATTTGCTTGACTAAACCAACCACTAAACTAAAATTGCTCAATCCTTCAATCCCTGTGGGATCGACCTCACTCATGTGAGTTATTATTACTTGATGCGACCCGGTACACTTGCCGGTGAGTTTTGTGTTGGATCGTTTTCCACACATCAAGTTTTTGGCGCCGTTGCCAGGGATTGAAATAGATTGACAATGATTAAGTGAAGTGGAGGTCTAGATTAAGCACTTTTTCTTTTCTGTTATTCTAATTCCTACTAACACACTAACTGTTTGAATTTTTGCTTAAACTAACTAAAACTTCATTCTAGCTATAGATTGAAGTTTCATTGGCTTTCTGGGTTTGTGTGTTTATTGTTGTGTGTTTGTATGTCAGGTACAGGAAGATCTTCCCATATCCTCTCTGAAATTGATCAAAGAACTCTTCGGAGAATAAGAAGAGCTGAAAGAGGGAAGAACGTTATTGGAGAAGAAGAATCTGAGGAGGAATTCCAAGAAATGGAAGGAGATCCCAATCAACCAGGAGAAGGAGCCAACAATAACCAACAACAACGAAGAGTCTTGGCTTCATACACATTTGCAAATGCTAGACACTGTGGAAGTAACATTCTTCCTCCTAATGTCAATGCAAACAATTTTGAACTAAAGTCATAACTCATCACTCTGGTTCAAAACAATTGTTCTTTTGGAGGACGGCCTCTGGAAGATCCAAATCAACATTTGTCTACCTTCTTGAGAATCTGTGACACGGTGAAAACCAATGGTGTACCTCCTGATAGCTACAAGTTGCTGCTCTTTCCATTCTCTCTCAGAGATAAGGCCACTCAATGGCTAGAGACCTTTCCAAAAGAAAGCATCAACACTTGGGATGACTTGGTGAGCAAGTTTCTTGCCAAATTTTATCCCCCTCAAAGAATCCTAAGGTTGAAGACTGAGGTTCAAACGTTCACTCAATTGGAGGCTGAGAATTTATATGAAGCATGGGAAAGATATAAGGCTCTATTGAGGAAATGTCCACCAGAGATGCTCACTGAGTGGGACAAGTTGCAGAACTTCTATGAAGGACTCACTCTTAAAGCTCAAGAAGCACTTGATCACTCAGCTGGAGGCTCCTTGCAACTCATGAAGACCACAGAGGAAGCTCAAAACCTCATTGATATGGTGGCCAACAACCAATATTTCTTTGCTCATCAAAGACAACGCCAACCATCACAAAGAAGAGGAGTAATGGAGTTGGAAGGAGTGGATTCCATTCTGGCTCAGAACAAGATAATGCAGCAGCAGATTCAACAACAGTTTGAACAAATGGCCAAAAGAATTGATGGCTTGCAAGTTGCATCAGTGAGTGCCACAAGCCAACCACCAACTACTTGGGTGCAAGGTGAAGAAACTCAAGAGGAACAACAGCAAGAGCAAGTCCAGTACATGCACAACCAAAATTATGGAACAAATGAAGTCTATGGTGATACTTACAATCCATCTTGGAAGAACCATCCCAACCTCAGATGGGGAGATAACCATAATCAAAACCAACAACCATGGCAAAGAAACACAGGCCAGAACAATTGGAAAAACACAAACCACAACCCCCAGCCAAACACTAACCAAAATACATATAGAAAACCACAAAATAACTACCCCAACTCTAACCATTATCCACCTAACAACCACCCAACAAATCAGAACACCTATCATCATCCATCAACACCCCAAAACCAACCAAATTCACAAGAATCCCAGAGGATTACCAATCTAGAGCTGCTCATGGAGAAAATGATGAAGAACCAAGAATTGACAACAAAGAACCAAGAAGCTTCAATGAAGAACTTGGAAAGGCAAATTGGGCAAATCTCCAAGCAGATTTCTGTTGAAAAACCATCAAGTTCACTACCTAGTGACACCATTCCCAACCCAAAGGAAGAATGCAAGGTCGTGCAACTAAGAAGTGGAAAAGTGTTAGTGGATGGCAACCAAGGAGCAACCAAGCATAATAACAATGAGCCAACAAAGAATGATGAAAACATCAACAAAGACATGATAAGCAAGAATGCTCCAGAAAAACTCACAGAGGAAGACAACAACCCACAGAATTTGAAGAAAGGAAAGCAAATCTTGGAAGAAGCAATTCCAAAACAGCATCAAGTGGAGAAGAGCTCAACACCACCACTGCCATATCCACAGAGATTTCACAAGGAAACAAAGGATCAGCATTTCCACAAATTTCTTGAGACTTTCAAGAAGTTGGAGATCAACATACCTTTAGCTGAAGCATTGGAGCAAATGCCTTTATATGCCAAGTTCTTAAAAGAGCTCATCAACAAGAAAAGAGATTGGAATGAGAAGGAAACGGTGATGCTTAGTGAGGAATGTAGTGCCGTGCTCCAAAAAGGAATCCCACCAAAACTTAAAGATCCAGGGAGCTTTGTAGTGTCATGCACTATAGGCAAACTATCCTTGGACAAAGCTCTCTGTGATCTTGGAGCTAGTATCAACTTGATGCCCTTGTCCATGATGAAGAAGCTTGCCATAGAAGAACTCAAACCAACCAGGATGTCACTAGTCATGGCAGACAGATCAATCAAGATACCAAATAGAATTGTGGAAAATTTGCTAGTAAAGGTTGGAGAGTTTATCTTCCCTGCGGACTTTGTAATCCTAGATACTGACGAGGAAGGCAACAATTCAATCATCTTGGGCAGACCATTTCTAGCAACTGCAAGAGCCATTATAGATGTGGAAAAAGGAGAAATGATTTTCAGAGTACACAATGAGCAAATGATCATAAATGTTTTCAAGACAATGCAACACCCTCCAGAACAGGAAGATCATTTGAGGGTGGATATGATAGAGAGCCTGGTGGAAGAAATATTAGATATTGATCAGCATGAGCAAGAAAAAGACAATCAAGAAACAATAGAGGAAAATGTAGCTGAGGCTTCCCTAGACAAAGAGGTGGAACCAAGCAAGAAAGAAGAGGTGCAAAAGCAAGAACTGAAGCCATTACCTTCTCATCTCAAATATGCATTTCTTGGCACCTCAGAGAGCCTCCCGGTGATCATTAATTCATCCTTGACAAAGAAAGAAGAAGGAGAGTGATGACAAGTCATCATATACCCATTTTCTATGCTTTTTCATACAAGAAATTGATGATTTGTGCTTAAATATTGAATGCTTTTGTGCTTAAATGATATATTTTCTTGATCTTTTAATTTTATAAATCTTGTAGAAAATAAGAAGAAAAAGAAGCAAAGAAGCACAAAAAAAGGAGAAAAAAAGAGCTTTGGGGTACACTTTGAAGTTGGGGTACACTTTGGAGCCTTAGGCCACGCTTTTAAAAGCGTAGCCCATGACCAAATCAAGGAAGGAAGCAGCCAGCACGCACACTGCCCTGCCCTTGCCAAGGGCAGGGCAGAATCGTGATACACATTGAGGATTGGAAGCAAATTTTGGCTAAGTTAAAATCTGGGCGCTAACAGCATGACCATGCCTCCTTCAAAGGGCTATAACTTGAGCTACAGAAGTCCAATTGATGTGCTTCCAGTGGCGTTGGAAAGCCGACATTCAGAGCTTTCCAACGATATATAGCAATCCATATTTGGCGTACAATTGGGGCAGGAATGAGAGGCATCTTTAAGGGCAAAAAAATAAGCGAAAATAAACTAAAGTGCCTCCACCAAGGCTCGAAGCTGGAACCTCACTCCAAAACAATGTGGCGCTCAATTTTCTGCCCTGCCCTCTTGGAGAGCAGGACAATGTCGTGCTCTTCATGGAAAATCAAGAAAAAATTGATCCTCAAGTGCTTTCACCAAGTTTCGAACCAAGCACCTAAGGGGAGTGAGGAGAGCATCATGGCACGGTCAAGGAAGTGGTGCGCGCACAAGACACACCAAGGCAACATTGCCCTGCCCTCCACAAGGGCAGGGCAGCATCCTCACACACCAAGCTCTCACGCACAAGCACCTTGCGCACCAAGAAGCAAATTCTGCGCACCACGCCGCACCAATCTCATGCACCAAGCACCAATTTTCTGCCCTGCCCTCCACAAGGGCAGGGCAGCCTCCTGGAAGCAATTTTCCTTCATGGGCTGAAATTGAATTAAAAACCCAATTTAATTCATTTCTTCACCAAATCAAAAGCCCATCCAAACCCCAAAATCCAAGAATAGAAAGTGTATAAATATGAGCTAGTTTTATGTAATTGGGGGGCTAGAGACTTTATTTTTGAATTTTCCTTTCTACTTGCATTTTAGTTTTGAACTTTGGAATTTCTTAGAGAATTAGGAAGGAGAATTGATCTCTCTTCCTCCTGGTTCCTTCTTGAGCACTCTTTACTTTTATTGCTTTGGATCTTGGGTGAAGAATTGAAGAACTTCTGTTTCAATCTCACCTTGAGATCTCTTCTTTAATTTTCTGCATAATTGAATTTTACTTTCTGTACATTTCTTCTTCTGCAATTTCTGCAATTTGCTTTCTTTTACTTCTTCTGCAATTGTTCTTGTTGGATCAAGGAAGGATTTGAGATCTAGACTTGTTATCTAGTCTCCTCCAATCCTGAGATCTTCAACATTCTTTTAATTTGCTGCAAATTAAGCACTGCTTTTCTGTTTAGAATTCTTCAAGCAATTTCCATTTTCTGTTTAGATCTGTTGCATGATTTTGCACCTTTTACTTCTCTGTTTGATTGCTATTTACACTTTCCTGTTGAATTTTAATTTCCAGCACCCAACCCCCTTTACTTTTCATGCAATTTACATTTCTTGCAATTTAAGTTTCAGTTCTTTTACTTTCTTGTTCTTTAAGTTTCCTGCAATTTTATTTTCTGCACTTTATCATTCCTGCAAATTTACTTTCTGTTGGTTACAATTTCACTCAATTCCACTTCAATGTTAGCTTGACTAAACTAATCACCCACTAAAGTTGCTTGATCCATCAATCCCTGTGGGATCGACCTCACTCTTGTGAGTTATTATTACTTGATGCGACCCGGTATACTTGCCGGTTGGATTTGTGTGTTGGAAAATTTGTTTTCCGCAAAAACACCATCAGAGAGCTTCTTGATGTTCTCAGAGCTCACAAGGATGCCTTAGGATGGACCATTGATGACCTGAAAGGCATCAGCCCTACAGTATGCATGCATAAGATTCTTTTGGAGGACAATTCCAAAGCAGTAATTCAACCTCAAAGAAGACTAAACCCTGCAATGAAGGAATTTGTCCAGAAGGAAGTAATGAAATTATGGAATGCAGGAATCATATATCCTATTTCCGATAGCTCATGGATAAGCCCAGTCCAAGTGGTACCAAAGAAAGGTGGGATGACAGTCATTATTAATGAGAGGAGTGAACTCATTCCCACCAGAACTGTGACAGGGTGGAGGATGTGTATTGACTATAGAAGGTTGAATGATGCCACACGCAAGGATCACTTCCCACTTCCTTTCATTGATCAAATGCTTGAAAGGTTGGCTGGCCATGCTTATTATTGCTTCTTGGATGGCTATTCTGGGTATAATCAGATAGTGGTAGATCCAAAAGACCAAGAAAAGACTTCATTCACATGCCCAGTTGGAGTTTTTGCCTATAGAAGAATGCCATTCGGGTTATGCAATGCCCCAGCCACTTTTCAAAGGTGTATGCTCTCCATTTTCTCAGATATGGTTGAAAAATTTCTAGAGGTTTTCATGGATGACTTCTCTGTTTTTGGTGATAATTTCAATACTTGCTTAAACCATCTAACTCTTGTCTTGAAACGATGCCAAGAAACTAATTTGGTTTTGAACTGGGAGAAGTGTCATTTCATGGTACCTGAGGGGATTGTTCTTGGTCATAAAGTTTCAAGAAGAGGAATAGAGGTTGACAGGGCAAAAGTGGAAATAATAGAAAAACTCCCTCCACCAACTAATGTGAAATCTGTTAGAAGTTTCTTGGGGCATGCAGGATTTTATAGAAGGTTTATCAAAGATTTTTCTAAAATAGCCAAACCTTTGAGTAACCTTTTGATGATTGATCAACCTTTTGTTTTTGATAAAAATTGCCAGCATGCTTTTGAAACTTTAAAACATAAACTCACAACAGCACCAATTATCACACCCCCGGATTGGAACTTACCATTTGAACTCATGTGTGATGCAAGTGAAATTGCAATTGGTGCTGTACTTGGACAGAAGAAGGGAAACTTGCATCATGTCATATATTATGCAAGTAAAGTATTGAATGAAGCTCAAAAAAATTACACTACAACAGAGAAGGAATTGTTAGTTGTAGTCTATGCATTTGATAAGTTTAGATCGTACTTGATAGGATCTAAAATTGTGGTTTATACTGATCATGCTGCTCTCAAGTATTTGATGTCAAAGCAGGATGCTAAACCAAGACTTATCAGGTGGATTCTACTCTTACAAGAATTTGACATTGAGGTAAGGGACAGGAAAGGCAGTGAAAATCTAGTTGCTGATCATTTGTCAAGGCTGCCACCAGAAACAATTCAAAAGGCCTCATTACCTGTGAATGAAAGCTTCCCAGATGAACATCTTATGCTGATCCAACAAACACCATGGTTCGCTGATATAGCAAACTACAAAGTAGGGAGAAAGATACCGCAAGAATTCACTAAGCAACAAGTGAGGAAACTAGTCAATGAAGCAAAGAAGTTCTTGTGGGATGAACCCTATCTATTCAGAAGGTGCTCTGATGGAATAATCAGGAGATGTGTTCCTGAAAGTGAAATAAGAGATATATTATGGCATTGCCATGGCTCAGCTTATGGTGGACACTTTGGTCCAGAAAGAACAGCAGCAAAGATATTACAAAGTGGTTTCTATTGGCCAACCATCTTCAAAGATGCCAGGGAGTTTGTCCACCAACGTAATGAATGCCAAAGAGCAGGAGGACTAACAAGAAGGAACGAGATGCCACAGAACTTCATTTTGGAAGTAGAATTGTTTGATCTATGGGGCATTGATTTCATGGGACCCTTTCCCCCTTCTTATTCATTCAGATATATCTTGGTAGCGGTGGAGTATGTTTCAAAATGGGTGGAAGCCATAGCCACAACTACCTGTGATGCACAAATTGTCTTTCAATTCCTAAAGAAGTACATCTTTACTAGATATGGAGTACCTAAGGGTCTCATCAGTGATGGTGGTGGTCATTTTTGTAATAGACAAATGGAGAAACTTCTCCACAAATATGGAGTTATTCATAAGGTAGCCACACCATATCACCCTCAAACTAATGGGCAGGCAGAATTAGCAAACAGGGAGCTGAAGAAGATCCTAGAAAAAACGGTCGGTAGCACAAGAAAGGATTGGGCTAGGAAGTTGGAAGATGCACTTTGGGCATACAGAACAGCTTTCAAAACTCCTATTGGGAAGTCCCCATTTCAGCTGTTATATGGCAAATCTTGTCATCTTCCTGTAGAGCTTGAGCACAAAGCCTTTTGGGCCACCAAACTTCTAAAGTTGGATTCTGAAGCAGCAGGAGAGAAAAGATTGTTGCAGCTGAATGAGCTAGATGAGTTTAGGCTAGAAGCCTATGAAAATACCAAGATATACAAGGAGAAAACTAAGAGATGGCATGACAGGAAGATTTTGAAGAAAGAATTCAAACCTGGACAACAAGTACTCCTGTATAACTCACGGCTCAAGATATTCCCTGGCAAGCTTAAGTCTAAGTGGACTGGTCCATACTTGGTGACTAAGGTTTTTCCTTATGGGAGTATTGAATTGCTAGATGAAGCAACAAAGAGTCGGTTTACAGCAAATGGTCATAGAGCAAAACTGTACCTAGGGGTGTAATGGAACAAAGAAAAGGAGGTCCAGAACCTAAATCCCCCTTGAAGCAATAAAAGTTGTCAAGCTAGTGACAATAAAAGAGCGCTTGTTGGGAGGCAACCCAACCTGAGGTAGTTTTCTTTTTCATAGCTTTTTCAATAAAAATGTTGAATAATTGGTATGCATTGCAAGGAGCTAAGTTTGGTGTTGCACACCAAAACAATTTGAGGGAGAATGAAAACTTCTAAGTTTGGTATTCCACCAAAAATATCATTTAAGAACACATTCTCACCTCTTGCATGATTCTAGCTCCAAGCAATCAAACATTATTCAACTGTTGAATTGTTTTCTAGCTTTAATTTCATTAACCTTTAGCAAGGATACATGGTTTCAAATATGGTTGACTTGTTGCATCTGAGGCAGTGGCAAACAATTAAGTTTGGTGCCCCTACACCAAAAATCAATCCTGGAACCACACTCAGTTTATGCATACTAACCATATAATTAAGGGCTTGAGAAGCAAGCAACTTTGAGGATTATGCAGGACATGAATCAACAACTGAAGACATTATGCATCTTAACTCAAAGAGAACACAACAGAAGGAAAAATCAAAGGGCTGCAACTTTAAAGGTTGTATCTAAACTTGATCCTTGCTGCTGTGAAATGTTTTGAATCTGGAAACCATTGTATGTCTTGCTAAAGTGTTTATCTAGTTGCAAGTGAAATTGTTTGTTAAAAATGCTAAGTCTGCATAATGCTTGTTATCCATCACTTAGATTTAAAAATTGTTTTGTTTCCTATATGCTTAAATAAAAGAGTTTGGTTTGAATTGAAAAGTGAAATATCCAATGTTGCATAAGTATGAATGGAAGTCGGTGGTGGTATATGTGTTTGATTAAATGCATAACTCATGAAATAATTGTTGCATAATATCATTCTCATTCAATTGTGAGTTAGCTTGCTGTTACAAAGACTCTTCTCAAGAATGAAAAAACCCTTGGTAACAAAAACAGAAAGAAAAGGGAAAGAAAAAGCCAAAAGGGCAAGAAAAACAAAGAATAAAGGTTGGACACCAATAGCTTGAACCTTAGGACATATGCCTGTGGTGTTCTTGTACTAAGATATACTTGGATGAGTAAATTCTAAGGGGTATTTTAAAACCCGGTCACTTAGATCAACTGATTTGGGATGGCCAATTGAAAATCCACAATAAAGAGCAACTTAGATACAGAACATTTAGTTATCCAAAGAGATGCTGGGCATCAATGATCCTAGGGAGAATTAGTGAGCCATGTGTCTGTGGTGGAAAGATGTTGAGTAAAAAGAAAAAGAAAATAAAGCCAAAGGCTAATACTGCAACATTTGACACCAAACCTCTAAAAGAATAATAAGCTTGTTAAGCATTGTAAGCCAAGAAAAGTTAGCAAGGGAGTAATTAAAAAGTGAGTCTTATAACAGCAAGGTTAGCAAGCCTTTGAGGAAAGATGTGTATTATGTAGCAGCAACAATAAGTGAGTTGTCATTGTCTGCATAAAGACTCCATAAATCAAGTTCTGCTATATGCCTAATAAGGATATGTGTTCTTTTCTTATTCATGTCATTTACTCTTATTTTTTATGCTTGCTTGGGGACAAGCAAGATTTAAGTTTGGTGTTGTGATGACAAGTCATCATATACCCATTTTTCAAGCTAATTTCACTTGTTTTGTTAGTCTTTATGCACTTTCTTGCTTCTTAAGTAAGTGATTTGGAGTGAAAATGCACAACTTCTTTAAATCAAGCAACCACCATGAAATTAATGTTAATCCATGAGGTTTAAGCTAATTTTAATTGAATTTTAATTGATTTATAAGCCTCTTGAATTTAGTGATACTTTGAGTGGCTGTTTTGGTTTATTGTAGGTGAAGAAAAGGAAAAAAGGAAAAAGCGTAGCCTAAGGAAGTGTGGCCCAAGGAAAAGAAAGTGTGGTCAAAGAGAGAAGAAGTGTGGCGCACAACATGAGGAGAGGCAAGCATTGCCCTCCACAAGGGCACACTGCCCTCTAGGAGGGCAACATAAGGGAACTAAGCTAAGAAGGCAACTCTGCCCTGCCCACTACAAGGGCAGAGCACAAATTGGTGCCTTGGAATCAAGAGGAATAAAATGTTGCCCTGCCCTCCACAAGGGCAGTATCGGGCTCACCAAGGGAGAAATTCAAAGGAAATTGTCTCCAAATGCTTGCCACAAGAGTTGAACACGGGACCATGAGGAAGCTAGGACTTAAGACCCATTACCGTGCCAAGAAACCAAGGAAAATGATGTAGCGTGTGCGTCCGCCCAGGTTCGAACACGGGACTGCATTTTGGAAACACTGCCCTACCCTCCGCGAGGGCAGGGCAGCATTTGGTTGGTGCACAACTCTGGCGCACCAAGAAGTGAATCTGGCGCACCGTGGCACATTCCTGGCAGCACCAGCGCGCACCAAACACGATCCTGGCAGCACCAAATTTTCCTGCCCTGCCCTCCGCGAGGGCAGGGCAGCATTCTGCGCATCACAGCTCGATCCTGGCAGCACCAAGCACGCACCGTGGCACATTCTGGCGCACCAATTTTTCCTGCCCTGCCCTCGGCGCGGGCAGGGCAGCGTTTTGTGCACCAACATGCACCAGGCCGCACCAAAATGCACCAAATCCTGCCCTGCCCTCCACAAGGGCAGGGCAGCCTCCTGGGAGCTACCATTTTGGGCCGAAAAATTCAATTAAAAATCCAATTCAATTTATTTCTTCACCAAATCAAAAGCCCATCCAAATCCCAAAATCCAAGAATAGAAAGTGTATAAATTGGAGCTAGTTTGATGTAATTAGGACCTTTTTCCTGAACCTTTTGCTTAGCTTTTGAATTTTGCACTTTCTTTGAGCTTTGAATTTTATTTTGCCCTTTGGAACTTCTCTTGGTGTCTTCACCGAGATTTCAGAGAATTAGGGAGGAGAATTGATCTCTCTTCTTCCTCGTTCTTGCTTGGGTTTTTTTAATTTCCTTGTTTTGATTCTTGGGTGTTAAGAATTGAGGAAAATCTGTCTCAATCTCCACTCAAGAACTCTTTAGTGTCTTTTCTGCATAATTGAATCAATTTACATTCTCTTTATTGTTTCTTCTTCAATTGCTTGTCAATTGCTTTGAGAACTTGGATCTAGGAAGGTAATTGAGATCTAGGCTCTGCTACCTAGTCTCTTGAACCCTAAGATCCCAATTTACTTTTGGTTCTTCTGTGAACCCTGCTGCAATTTACTTTCAATTTCTGTTTGAATTCTCATTACTTCCAATTCAATTTCTGCTCTACTAATTGTGGCAATTTAATTTATCTTTGTTTAGATTCTGCAATCCCAGTCCTCAAAGCCCTTTTACATTCAAGCACTTTACATTCCTTGCCATTTAAGTTACTGCAATTTACATTTCTTGCACTTTAAGTTTTAGTCATTTAATTTCTTGTCCTTTAAGATTCAGTCTATTTTACTTTCCTGTTCTTTAATTTACTACAATTTCTCTTCTCCCTTTACATTTCAAGCAATTTATATTCTGTTAAAAACAACCCACTCAACCAAAACTTGATTCGCTTGACTAAACCAACCACTAAACTAAAATTGCTCAATCCTTCAATCCCTGTGGGATCGACCTCACTCATGTGAGTTATTATTACTTGATGCGACCCGGTACACTTGTCGGTGAGTTTTGTGTTGGATCGTTTTCCACACATCACAGCCCTTGGGTGAGTCTTATGCAGCTAGTTCCCAAGAAAAGAGGGATGACGTGATCAAGAATGAAAAGAATGAGCTAATTCCTATAAGAACCATCACAGGATGGAGAATGTGCATAGACTACAGGAGGCTCGACACTGCTACATGGAAGGATCACTTCCCCCTGCCTTTCATTGATCAGATGCTTGAGAGGTTAGCTAGTCGTGCTTTTTATTGCATTCTACATGGATATTTTGGATATAACCAAATTGTAGTGGACCCTCAAGATCAAGAGAAAACGACATTCACATGTCCTTTTGGAGTATTTGCTTACAGTAACATGCCATTTGGACTCTGTAATGCCCCAGCAACTTTTAAGATGTGTATGCTTTCAATTTTTTTGATATGGTTGAAACATTTATTAAGGTATTTATGGATAATTTTTTTATTTTTGGTAATTCTTTTAAATCCTGCCTTAAGCATTTATCTCTGGTCTTGAAACAATGTCAAGAATCAAACCTTGTTTTAAATTGGAAAAAATGTCATTTTATGGTTACAAAAGGTATTGTTCTTGGACACTAGATTTCAAGCAAAAGGAATTGAGGTTGATAGAGCCAAGGTGGACGTAATTGAAAAATTACCACCACCATCTAATGTTAAGACAGTCTGGAGTTTCTTGTGTCATGTAGGATTTTACAAAAAATTTATAAAGGATTTTTCTAAAATTGTTAAACCATTGAGCAACCTCTTAGTTGTTGATATTCCTTTTGTGTTTGATACTGAATGCTTGCATGCTTTTAAAACTCTAAAAGCAAACCTTACCTCTGCTTCCATCATAGCTCTCCCTGATTGGGATTTGCCATTTGAACTAATGTGTGATGCTAGTGACTTTGATATAGGAGCTGTTTTAGGACAAAGGCATGGCAAGTTTATACATGTCATTTACTATGCTAGACATATGCTAAATGATGCTCAAAAGAATTACACAACTATAGAAAAAGAATTATTAGCTATTGTGTATGCTATTGATAAGTTTAGGTCCTATTTAATTAGTTCTAAGGTTATTATTTATACTGATCATGCTGCCTTGAAATACCTTTTAACCAAACAGGATTCTAAACCAAGATTAATCAGATGGGTGCTACTCCTTCAGGAGTTTGATATTGAGATCAAAGACATGAAAGGGTCAGAAAATCAAGTAGCTGACTACTTTTCTAGGATTGAACCTGAAGGGGGCGTGCAACCACCTACAGCTGTGACTGAGACATTTTCGGATGAGCAACTATTCACCATTCAGCAGGCTCCATGATTTGTAGACATTGTAAATTACAAAGCCATGAATTTCATTCCAAAAGAGTACAGTAAACAACAAGTGAAGAAGCTACTAACTGATGCAAAGTACTACTTTTGGGAGGAACCATACCTTTTTAGAAGATGCTCAGATGGTATAATCCGGAGATGTTTCTCAAATGAGGAAACACAACAGATTCTTTGGCACTGTCATGGCTCTGATTATGGAGGCCACTTTACTGGCCGACTCTCTTCCGGGATTCAAGAGCATTTGTGAAGAACTGTGACAGATGTGAAAGAGCTAAGACTCTCCCAGTCAACCATGAGATGCCACAACAGGGGATCCTTGACATTGAGTTGATTGATATGTGGGGTATTGACATCATGGGACCTTTTCCTCCCTCATATTCCAACAACTATATCTTGGTGGCAGTTGATTATATGTCCAAGTGGGTGGAAGCTGTGGCTCTGCCCACCAATGATACCAAAGTGGTGATGAGCTTTCTTCAGAGATATATTTTCAGCCAATTTGGTGTCCCAAGGACACTCATTAGTGATGGTGGAAGTTACTTCTATAACAGACAGCTAGACTCACTTCTGCAGAAGTATGGAGTCCGTCATAAAGTGGCAACCCCTTATCACCCTCAGACAAGTGGACAGATTGATGTCTCTGCGACTACCAATAACGATTTATGTTCTCCTCTAATCTGCTACTGACAATAGCAATTTCTATATATTAGTGAAAAGTTGTATATACGTCTTAGTATTTAAAAAGTTGCAATCAAGTAAAATTAATCTCTACTTATTTTATTTAAGTAAATTGACTTTTTTATTCTAAATTCTTTTTGTTTCAAAATTTAATTTCTTTATAATAATTTTTTTTGTTACAAATACTATTTTTTCTTATAACAGATACTATTATTACCTATATTAGCAATTTAATCAAAAATGAGTTTTCTTAGCCAAGTTTAACTTACAATTCTTTTGCTGTTGTATATTAAAAAATAGGTCAACAATGGACACTAAGATGATTTAGAGTAAAAATACTTCTGACCAAAGTATTATAACAAAATAATGAAATTATGATATGTGATGTGATTTTTTTTGGGTCAAATATGAATTTTGTTGAATCGATAATGGTCAAACCGAAATAATTAAATTCATTGAATCAATTAATGAAAAAAGTTATTTGTTTTTTAAAATTCAGTCTTTGATCAGTTTATAAATTACTAATATTGACTCTATACCAAAAAAATATACTAATATTGACTAAGAGTGTTTCCTTCATGAATTATTTTATTTTATTTAAAAAAAATTAGTTCAATCAGTTCAATCATTTTTGGTTCAACCATTTCTTGTTAAAAAAAAAATCAAGTATAACCAATAATAAAACCATATTATGTGTTATATAAGGATGTATTCTCTAGGTGGGGTCTCATAAGACAAGAAATAATATCCGTAGTACGTAAGGATGGAGATGGAGAACAAAAATCTCTGTTCCTGATCTGAGTAGAAATTTTGGATCCCATTTTTCGAAAGCACATAAAATGCCTAAATTATTCGTAAGGAATAAATACTAATGTACATTTTTTTTTTGGAATTTCACATCTTATTTTATATCTATATCCTTGTGTTAAGATTTAGATCGTCAATAACACGGGATGTTGTGCCATTTTGATTGTTATTTTAAGTTTAATTATTTTAGTTCTTGTAATTTCACTAATTTATAATTAAGTTTTTATAATTTTTTTAATTAGATTTCTGTTATATAAATTTTTAACAAATCTGAATTGGTTTAATATCTAGTGATCAAGAAATAAAATATATTTTTATTTATGAGTACTAGTTTTGAGTTGTGTACCAAAAATTCTATTTTTGGATTAATAAAAGAAAGAATTTGAAAAGTAAAAGTAAAGTTTGAAAATCACTTAAAAGAAAAGGAATGAAAAAGATATAAAAAAAAAAACAAAATAACTGAGACTTTTGAATTTAAAATAAACAATAAAATACTTCTGACATGATCCAAGGACTTTGAGTTCAAATATAATGCATAAACATAAAGAAAAATAAAAAAAAAACTTTGCAAAAAAATAAATTGTAGAAAAGAAAATTTGAAAAGAAAGTTAAAAAGAATGTAAAGACAGTGGAAGGAATTCTTACAGAAAAAATAAACTCTGAGTAAGATAAAAAAATCTCTAGAAATGTGAAATTGCAAGTGTTTTTTTGAAAACGAATTCCAACATCTACTCCGTCCAAACTCTTTCTATTTATAACCCTTTTCAACCAATCCAATTTTATCACATGCTCCATATGCGAGAAAACTAAGTGTAACTGTTCTCGCCATACAAATGATGGAGTAACCATTTTCAACTGCTTTAAATACTTAGCCATTCCATTTACTTCGATCATAGAATCACTGCTTGATGTGTGAGCATCTTATACCGTTTTCTAGTTATTTTTATATTGTTTTTAGTTATATTTTAGTGCAAAAATTACTTTTGGATACAACTTTGAGTTTTTCTTGTATTTTTATAATTTTGGGTGAAATTTGGAGCAGTTTGGAAAAGTCTGGAGCAAGAACAAAAATTACGGGCATCTCTCCCTGGGTGCTGAATGCCCACCTGACGTTCAACGCCAGCAGAGGGCATAAAGGCAGAAGCGCGCTTTCCTCTCTAGCGTTCAATGCCCAATCCTGGAGTTGAACGCCAGCAAGCAGTCCATTTCACACTCTACTAGGCTTCTAAGTGGATTTAGCACTTATTAGTTTTATCTTATTTTATCTTTGTAATCTTTATTTTTAAAATAATATCTTTTAGGTTTAGCATTTATTATTAGGTTAGTATTTAAATGAGAAGATCAATTAGGTTTAGGATCTTCTTTCTTTTGCAACTTTTCAGAACCCTGTTTTCTTTGTAAGTCATGAGCAACTAAACTTCCTGGTTAAGGTTAGGAGCTCTGTTTATTTTTATGGATTAGAACTATTATTCTTCTATTTTAATTAATGCTTGATTCAATTCTAAGGTATTGTTTTTGTTCTTAATCTTATGAATTTGGGTGAAACGAGAGTATGACCCTTATTCTACATGAGCTCTTGTGATTCTCGAGAGAGCTATCTCGCTTGGACTACAACTTGAAAACACTCCTCCTAAACTGCGAATTACTTGGACTAATTGGGATATGTGACATACAATCCTGTTAGCTTTGGGTAATTGAGGTTTTTGTGGCGCTAAACTAGTTTTCTGAACTTAACCCTCTGATCTGAATTGATGACTACGAGAGTGGCTTTTGATGAGAATTAGAGGAGATTAAACCACTAAGAGATTAGTGTTTAATCACTTATGGTTTGTAATAGAATGAATCACTCATTGTTAAAATAGTTAGTAAGACATTTTAATTTGGAAAAGTAAACATCTCCGAGAGATTAACTATTTTCTAATCATTGTTTTACTCCAAATCTGTTTATTTGCTTTCTTTACTTGCTATGTTACTGTTTATGCATTAACAACAGCAACCACCTTTTACTGTTTGCCTGACTAAGTCCAACAGGATAACTATTGCTTGTTCAGTCCGACAATCCTCGTGGGATCGACCCTCACTCACTTGAGGTATTACTTGGATGACCCGGTGCACTTGCTAGTTAAGTTGTGTGAGTTTTAATTTCTTGCACCAAGTTTTTGGCGCCATTGCCTGGGATTTTTGTGATTGTTTGTGATTGACAACTACCGGTTGTCTTGTTACTTAGATTAGGTATTTTTACTAGTTTTATTTTTATTTAATTATTTTCCTTTTTTATTTATTTATTTTTTATTCCTATTTTGTTTATTTTTCTTGTTATTCAATTTTTATCTTATTTATCTTTCCCTGGATTTTTGAATTTTGTTTTAATTATCTAATTTTAATTTAATTTCAAATTTTAAGTTTGGTGTTTCTTTAGTGTTTTCTCTTTCTTTTTGAATTTCGAAAACTTTTTAACCCCTTTCTTTCTAATTGAAAATTTTAGGTTAAATCTTCCACCTTTATCTTCGATATTTTTTAGCTAATTGCGTACTTTATCTTACTTTATTTCTTTTAGGATACCTCACTGGGAGTTATCTATACTCTAACATAGAGACTCCCACTTTTTTTCCTTTTCTTTTGTTTCTTGTTGTTAATGGGTAGGAACAGGGATAAGGAACTCCTTCTTGATTTTTATCCTGAACCTGAGAGGACCCTTAGGCGGCGTTTGCAACAAACTAAGGTTTACAAGACCAGAGAGAATCTCACGAAAATTTTTGAGAAGGAAGCTGAAGAGACCACTATGGCAGCTAATGCAGGGAATCCGAATGCTGAAGAGCAAGCAAGGAAGGTGCTTGGCTTATACACTGCACCCACTGTTGACTTTTATGGCGCAGTATCTTTGTACCTGTCATTGGTGCCAATAATTTCGAACTCAAGCCTCAATTGGTCACTCTAGTGCAACAGAACTGTTAGTTTCATGGACTCCCACAGGAGGACCCCCAACAAGTTCATATCTGACTTCATACATATCTGTGATACGGTCAAAACGAATGGAGTGAATCCTAAGATTTACAAGCTCATGCTCTTTTTCTTTGCTGTAGGTGACAGAGCAAAGTTATGGCTAGATTCTCAGTCCCAGGAGAGCTTGGACACATGGGACAAGGTGGTCATTGGATTTCTGACTAAGTTCTTTTCACTCCAGAAGTTGAGTAAGCTTAGAGTGAAAGTCCAGACCATCAGACAGAAAGAGGGGAAATTCCTCTATGAGGCTTGGGTGAGATACAAGCAGCTGATAAGGAGATACCCTCCTGACATGATTTCAGAATGGACCAGGCTGAAAATCTTTTATGATGGCCTCTATGAAATGGCCAATATGTCACTTGATTACTCTGCAGGTGGATCACCGCACATGAAGAAGACGCTTGAGGAGGAAAATGAGCTTATTGAGATGGTTGCTGACAACCAATACATGTATAAATCTGAGAGGAACCCTGTGAATACTGGGACCACTCAGAAGAGATGAGTCATGAAATTGGACACACTGGATTCCATTTTGGCACAAAATAAGCTCATGTCCCAGCAGATAAGCATGATCTCTCAACACTTGATCGAGATGCAAATTTCAGCTGTCAACATACAAGAGGCATCCTATGACATGACTGGGAGTTAACTCAAGGGGACGTTGGTGACATTTATCAACCCACCATAGAAGAAGTAAATTACATGGGAAATTCCTCTATAAATTCTAATAATGACCCTTATACAAATACTTTTAACCAGGGATGGAGGAATCACCTTAATTTTGGGTGGATGGAGCAGCAGAGGCATCAACAAAGCTTCACCAATAATCAGGGTAGAACCAATCAAACTAGGTTTAACAACAGACAGTTCCAACTTTCTCAGCAGCAGATGGAGACATCCAAACACAACCTCTCTAACCTTGCCACAATAGTCTATAATCTTTCTAAGACCACTCACAGTTTCATGGAAGAAACTCGATGTTCAATTTGGAATTTGGAAATACAAGTAGGTTAGTTGAGCAGTAGGATACCTGAAAGACCTCCCAGCACTCTTCCAAGGAAGACAGAGATAAATCCAAGGGAAGAGCTCAAAGCCCTCACCACAGATAAGGAGGTCGTGCCTATAGAGGAGCATGTTGCGGAGAATCTGAAGGAGAACAAGGCTTAAGAGGAGACTAAGTGCACTTGTACACGCCCTAGTAAAGATACAGGAGCCTGAAATACAATACCCTCTGAACGTGCAAAAGGAGACTGAGGATGCGTAAATTGCTCAATTCTTAACATTTTTCAAGAAGTTACAAATCAACATTCCTTTTGCTGAGGTGTTGGAGAAAAAGCCTCTCTATATGGCCTGTTTAAAAAGCGTATTCTCTGAAAAGAAGGTCCTGAGGGGAGATGAAACTGTGGCGCTGATTAAGGAGTGCAGTGCACTATTGCAAAAGAAGCTACCTCAGAAATTGTCAGATCCTAGAGGCTTCCTGGTTCCCTGCACTATAGGGACCATTACATTTGAGAAGGCACTATGCGACCTTAGATGTAGCATAAATCTGATGCCTCTCTCTGTGATGAAGAAACTGGGAATCTAAGAGGCACAATACATAAGGATCTCACTGGAGATAGTAGATAAGTCCCTGAAGTGAGCATATGGATTGGTGGAGAACATCCTTGTAAAGGTTGAAAACCTTTACCTCTCTACAGATTTTGTGGTACTGGATACTAGAGAAGGAAAGGATGACTCCATCATCCTAGGAAGACCATTCCTAGCTACTGGGAGAGCCTTGATCGATGTAGAAAGAGGAGAGCTAATTTTGAAAATGCATGAGGACCATTTACTGTTCAAGATTCCCAAACCTCAATCTCTCTCAGACAGAGGAGGCACTAGCATACAGCTCTTATTGTTTTAACCTTCTCCATTAGTGGAAAGCCACACAGAACCCCCAGATATCAAACCTGAGTTTGGTGTTGGGCATTCACCACCCACCATCGAAGGAGGAGGCCCCAAGAAGAAAGTATCCAAGGGCTAGAGGAACAAGAAGATCCCTACTGAAGAATTCTCACCTGGCATGAGAGTAGTCTTCACAAGAAGGCCAGTCATACCACATACTGTGAATCGGATCCTGTCTCTGAAACGTGTTGAGTTAATTCATGAGAGCATATGAAGGAAGTTCACAATGAGGGGTGAAGATCTAAGCCCCTATGAACCTCCGTAAAGGAGCTGTCCGTCAAGCTAATGATAGTAAAGAAGCGCTTATTGGGAGGTAACCCAACCAAACGTATCCTGTAGTTTACTTTTACTTTCTTTTACTCTATCTTAGTTTATTTGAGTTTGATTTCATATTAAAATATTTTCTATTTAATTTCATAGTTTTCTTCAATTTTTTAACGGTTGTAATCATGTATAACTCTCACAACAAAAACAGAAAAGCATAGTAGGAGAAACAGCACACCTGGAGGATACCCCCTGCTGGCATTGAAGGTTGGACGTTCAACTTCCATAAAGGAGCAGTCCAGGATCAGTTTTTGGTCCTCCTAGGGTGTTCAACGCCCATTCTTGGCGTTGAATTCCAGAAAAAAAGGGATCCCCTTGGTGGAGTTCAATGCCAACCCGACGTTCAATGACCAGGGGGGAGGCAGCATGCTAAAATTTGAATTTTGAAGTCATTGGCCAATGGATATACCCAACCACCAACCACTTCACTATTTACTCACTCTTATCCATTCTCTCTGCTCTCTTCCCCCTCCCCTAACTTTTTCATCCACATTCATCCATCCCATCATCCATCAGTTCCCTTGATTTCCTCAACCTACCTTTCACTCCACCCAATCACCTCTCATCAATCCCATCTATCTCTCTTCCCACCAACCACATTCAAATTCAAACTTTCCCGCCCATTCTCCTCCCATAACCGAACCCACCCCACCCTGCCTCCTCCTATAAATACCCTCACTTCATCCACTTTCACCACACCATCACTACTTTTCCTCCCTTACATACTCTTCCCCATACACATTCCCTTTCTTCATTTTTCCCTTTCTTCCCCCCAAAGGCCGAAGGTATACCCCCTCCCCTCTATCTCCTTCCTCTATCTTCTTGTCTTTTTTTCTTATAATTCTATTTGCTCGAGGATGAGCAAATTTTAGCTTGGTGTTAGGTGCTCCACTTTTTGCTTCTTATATCCTACCTCCATGGCACCAAATACCGGAGACTCCTTAAGGAAAAGAAAGGAGAATCCCCTATTTTTGAGCCATGGGATTTCACAACATTCTTATCCAAGGCCCATCAAGACCATTTTTATGGCATGGTGAGGAAGAAGAGGTGGGAGTATTGATGGTGCAGGAGTTTTACGCCAACACCTGTGCCATAAAGAAGCATGATACAAGCGTGAACCCGGAGCAGAAGAATTGGCGCACCATGGTTAGATACCACATTATGGATTTCAACCCTGAGAGTATGAGGGTGGCGCTACAGTTGCCAGAGCCACGAGATAACCCTCATTCATACACTTGAAGGGTCAACACTGAGCAAAGGTTAGATTAAGTTCTTGTTGACATCTGCGTACCTGGAGCTCAGCTCAAGGTCGGTCTTACCAACTGAGTAAGCTTGAACTTAGGCTAGTTGCTAGAGGATGGCTGCAATTTATTCAGCGCTCCGATGAACAGGTATTTTATACATTTTTTGGCATCATTTTTATATAGTTTTTTATTACATTTTTATAGGTTTTAGTGTTAAATTCACATTTTTGTATTCTACTATGATTTTTTTTATTTTTATACAATTTCAAGCATTTTCTGGCTGAAATTGAGCGGCTTGAGCAGAAGTCTAATTCAGAGACAAAGAAGGCAATGCAGATGTTGTCCAAATCTAACCTCCTTAAACTCAGAAGAGATTTTATAGAGCTACAAAAGTCCAAATGGAGAGTTCTTAATGGCTATGGAAATCTGACTTCCAGAGCTTTCTAGCAATATATAATAGTTTATACTTTACTTTGGATTAGAAAGCCCAAAACTGGTGTCCAACACCAGCTTCCTGCCCCCTTCCAGCCGTCCAGCGCCCAAAGAGCAGAGACCAGCATCCAATGCCCAAAGTGGACCCCTTAGCCAGCGTTCAACGCTCTAGAAGTCCCCTAGCACATGTATCTCATCAAAGCTCAGCCCAAACACTCACCATGTGGGCCCCAGAAGTGGATTTTAGCACTGCTGTGTACTATGAATTAATAAAAGTATTACTGTTTCTTCTTCGATCCGTGTTTGATTTATTGATAAGATGTATATTCATTCTTTAACATGGTGAATAGGATGATCTGTGACAATCAGCTCTGTTCATCATACTAAGACGAACATGCCTGATAAACACCCGCGTCTACTTGGGTTCATGTGAATACGTGGCCAGAAAGCACGAACCAACAGCTATGCTTATACATCTCTCAGACGGCTAATCCACGACTTCGTTGGGGACTTCTCGAGATACCAATTCAGCCAATTTTTGGGGAGATTAGGGTCTCCGTGGTATAATCTAGAATCCAAAGAAGCAGCATTCTCTGATCCGGAAGATTTGACCTTGTCTGTGGCGTTTTGAGTAGGATCGCCAAGAGAATGAACTGCTAGAGCTTCACCCTCCATCAGATCAGATGACCACGAGCAATGGTGTTTGATCTAGAGCAGAGGAGATTAATGACCACGGGCAATGGCTTTGATCACATACAGCCTGCCATAGAAGAGATCATTCACAAGCAAAGAAGACAGTGATACCAGAGTTAATTCAGAAGGACAAAGCAACTCCAATCTTCAACTATATTCTTATTACTGATCCCAATAATCTCACAAATATTTATCCATCAACAACCTTCTGATTTTGCCTGACTAAGACCTGCAACATAACCATAGCTTGCTTCAAACCACAATCCTCGTAGGATCGACCCTGACTCGCTCAGGTATTATTTGGACAATCTAGTGCACTTGCTGGTACAGCTGTACGAATGTGTGGGGATTCGTGCACCACACTCCATCCTCCCTATGAGTAACTGCTCTGAGGTTACAGTTGAGCGGACAGTGATGATTCACTTTATTATGCTCGAAAATGAGGTAGAGGTGCATGAGGTGATTCAACAGGAGTTATAAAGAACAGCAGACAAACCCTCTACCTCTATGAGGCTGGCATTCCCTCATCTCATTCACCGCTTATGTATAGCAGCTGGAGCTCACATAGAGGGAGATACCATGATTGAAAAGGAGAGGCCAATCACAAGGAAAGGTATGGGGCATGCTAGAAAGCCCGTGCAAGGACCACGGCAAGAGCTTGTTCCACCACCTCCACAGAATATGTCAAAAATGCCTCAAGAGATGTACTTCCCTCCTAGTGACTACTGGGATCAGTTGACTACATCTTTAGGGGAGCTGACATCATCAGCTGATCAGTTGAGGCTGAAGCATCAGGACCGTCTGTTCTCCTCCACCAGATGACGGAAGATCAAAAGATATTGATGGAGGAGTAGAGGAGGCAGGGGCATGAAGTGGTCTAGTTTCATTCTCCCTATCTTTACCTTATCTCTGTTTTTCTGGTATTTTATTGTATTATCTGTTTTCTATTCTAGTTGCATGATCACTCTTAGGATTTCTTTACTTTCTAGTTTAGTAGTTTAATTTTAAAATTTTTTCAAAGATGTCTTATGTATTCACGCATCAAACATAAAAAGAAAAATATATTGAAAAAGAAGTAGTAAAATGCATAAGATCTTGGGTTATATTATGAGTTATTCAAGTTGCTTTGATGTGGTGGCCTTATCTCTATTTTCTGAATGTATGATTGAACAGTGCATATTTGATATTGGAGTTGAGAATATTAATTCTTGAGGAATAGGAACTTAGAAAAGTATTATGAATTTTCTGAAATAAGAAAAAGATTGATTCTTGAAGCAAAAAAAATAGGAGAAAGAATTGAAAATCAAAAGAAAAAAATCAAAAGAAAATGATCTAAGGCTTTGAGCATCAATGGTTAGGAGGATCAAAAGTGATTTAAAGCTCAAAAGAGTAGTTTTCCCTAGCCATATGCTTGTGGTGTTAAAGTGTCAGGTAAACCTTGAGACTAAACACTTAAAGTTGTGACCCAATGCTGCTACAAAGTATGCCTAAGGCTCTGAGCACCACTATTTAGGAGAAAAATCAAGAAAAAAAATTCGAACCCAAAAGGTTCCCTAGTTAAGGGCTTGTGGTGTTTATTTATCAAGTTAAGCTTGAAAACAAAACACTTAGAGTCACGGCTAGGCTCAAAGGTGCAGAGCACCAAGAGAAAGAAAGAGCTGTGTTCAAGAATCAATTAGAGCCTAAAGAAGAGAATTAATAATATCATCCGGTTTCTAGTTTTGAAGGACACCAATACTTCTGAACTTCAATGGATAGTGAGATGTCAAACCTATTCATAAATAAAGTATTATAAGCCTAATTCGGCAACTAAGCCTGAGCTTTATTGACAACTCTAATCTTATGTGTTTTCACTTCCTTGATCCTATATTGTTTTGGTTGCTTAAGGACAAACAACAGTTTAAGTTTAATGTTGTGATGCGTGAGCATCTTATACCCTTTTTCTAGTTATTTTTATATTGTTTTTAGTTAGATTTTATTAAGCTTTATTATATTTTAGTGCAAAAATCACTTTTGGCTGGTACTTTGAGTTTTTCTTGTGTTTTTTTTATAGTTTTAGGTGAAATTCTGAGCAGTTTGGAAAAGCTTAAAGCAAGAATGAAAAATGCTACCAGCTCCCCCTGGGCGCTAAATGCCCACCTAGCATTCAACGCCAGCAGGGGGCATAAAGGCAGAAGTATGCTTCCCTCATTGGCGTTCAACATCCAATCCTGGAGTTGAACGCCAGCAAGCAGTCCATTTCACACTCTATCTACTAGGCTTCTAAGTGGATTTAGCACTTATTAGTTTTATCTTATTTTATCTTTGTAATATTTATTTTTAAAATAATATCTTTTAGGTTTAGCATTTATTATTAGGTTAGTATTTAAAGGAGAAGATCAATTAGGTTTAGGATCTTCTTCCTTTCGCAACTTTTCAGAACCTTATTTTCTTTGTAAGTCATGAGAAACTAAACCTCCTGGTTAATGTTAGGAGCTCTATTTATTTCTATGGATTAGAACTATTATTCTTCTATTTTAATTAATGTTTGATTCAATTCTAAGGGGTTGTTTTCGTTCTTAATCTCATGAATCTGGGTGGAATGAGAGTGTTCCGAGGGTTACCTGAAACTGTAGATCGATCTCGGACGAGATCTGCGGTGGTGGTCGGTGCTGCTATGTCCGACTTGTTGGATTTGGTGGTGTTGCTGATCCTTCGTCACCGGAGGATGGGGATACCTGCAAGAGACTCCGATGCTTAAGTTAGCACGTGCTTTAGGCAGGTTTTTAGTAGAATCAGAGTATGAGTTATACCTGGGTGCTCCAGTGTATTTATAATAGTGTGGAGTGACCTTTCTGGAGATAAGATAGTTATCTTATCTTATCTTTGAGTGAAGTCATCTTATCTTTTAAGAGGAACCTCCTTTATCTTTCTAGGCTTTGGTTGCCTTTAGATTGGGCTGTGTCCCTCCGTTTTGGGCCTGCTTGGGTCTCTTCTGGCGATTTTGGCCGAACTCTTTATGAAGAGGTTAGTAATGGGCCAACCTTCCAAGAGGTCGGTCGTGGGCCAACCTTCCAAGAGGTCGGTCGTGGGCCAGCCTTCCAAGAGGTCGGTCATGGGCCAGCCTTCTAAAGAGGTCGGCCATGGGCCAGCCTTCTAAGAGGTTGGCCATGAGCCAGCTTTCTACGAGGTCGGCCAACCCGGTCCTTTATAGCTCGAACCGATGCATGAACAGTGCCCCTACTTGAGTTCAGACCTTTCCGTGAGATCAGGCTTTTAGAGCTTCGATCTCTTTGGGGAAGTCGTGCTCAAGCATTCTAACTTTGGTTGATCTTGAGTAGTTTCTCCTTGTCTAAGTCTGGTATTGCCATTTTTAGTTTGTTGAGAGGACTTTTCAGCTTTCTTCCGACTTGTTTGTCTTCACTGCTCGGGATTTTTAGTCATAATCCAACAACATTTTAGGTAGTGTTCTGATGGGGAACCTTTTTTATAGTTTGCTTGGATGACTTTTTAGCGCTGTTTTGATTTGTTCTTTTGCCTTTTAAGTAGTGTCTTTTTCAAGACTTTGTACCTTTCAGCAAAGCATTTTTTGGCTATTGCGAGATGTCTTTGTCCCTTTTGTGGATCTTTGTAGAGTGTTGGTACTTTGTTGTCCGACCTCTTTTTGATCACTTCTGGTTTTGTCCACTTTCTACTTGGTCGAAGTGATCCTTGGGGCTAACTTGTCTGACAACTTTTTAGTGTTCTCGTAGAACCTTTTTAGTTAGTCTGAACAATTTTGATAGCCTTGTTGTGGAGCCGTGGCTTTTTGGGCAGAGCTATGTCCCTTTTAGTGCACACTTTCGTTAGTCCAGCTTCTCTTAGCTTTCGTGGGTCTGACTCCTCGTGTCGGTCTGAGCTTTAACTTTCGCTTGGTCCGACTTCTCTTTCGGTCCAAGCTGTAGCTTTCGTTGTTTGGTCCAATTACTCTTGGCGGTCCAAGCTGTAGCTTCCGTTGGTCCAACTTTTCTTGTCGGTCCAAGCTGTAGCTTTCGTTGGTCCGACTTCTCTTGTCGGTCCGTCTTCTCTGTCGGTCTGTCTTCTCTGTCGGTCCAACTTCTCTGCCTAAACTGACTTCTCTGTCGGTCTGACTTCTCTATCGGTCTGACTTTTTTGCCGGTCCATCTTCTCTGCCTAAACCCGACTTCTTTGTCGGTCCGACTTATCTGGTCGATTCTTCTTAAGTTTTTTTAATAATCCATTTTTAATCAGACCTCGTCAGGCCTCTTTCTATGGATTACTTTTTATAACTTTTGTCACTTTGATTTAGTCTGACTTCTTCTTGTCGATCCTCCCAAAGTTATTTCTAGTATTCCATTTTTATTCAGATCTTGTCAGGCCTCTTTCTATGGATTACTTTTTATAACTTTTGTCGCTTTGATCGATTGGGTCCGACTTCTTCTTGTCGGTCCTCTTTTAAGTTATTTTTAGCAATCTATTTTTATTCGAGACCTCGTCAGGCCTCTTTCTATGGATTACTTTTTATAACTTTGTCGTTGATCGGGTGACGAATTTGTTTTTCATCTTGCCGACCTTGTCGTGATCGGGCGATGAATTTGGTTTTCATCTTGCCGACCTTCTCGTGATCGGGCGATGAATTTGGTTTTTATCTTGCCGACCTGTAGCTTTGTAATCAAACGATAAATTTGGTTTTCATCTTGCCGACCTGTCATGATCGAGCGATGAATTTGGTTTTCATCTTGCCGACCTTGTCGTGATCGGGCGATGAATTTGGTTTTCATCTTGCCGACCTGTCGTGATCGGGCGGTAAATTTGGTTTTCACCTTGCCGACCTGTAGCTTTGTAATCGGACGATGAATTTGGTTTTCATCTTGCTGACTTTGTCGTGATCGGGCGGTGAATTTGGTTTTCACCTTGCCGACCTGTAGCTTTGTAATTAGACGATGAATTTCTGCGCTCAAATTAATGTGTCTTGGTTGGAAACTTTTTAGGGAATCTGCAAACTTTTTAAGTGTGATGACAAGTCATCATATACCCATTCCTCAAGGTAATTTCACTTGTTTCACTAGCTTTTATGCACTTTCTTGCACCATAAGTAAGCAATTTAGAGTGGAATTGCATGTTTTATTTGAATCAAACAACCACCATTTAATTGATGCTAAATCATGAGGTTTAAGCTAAATTTAATTGAATTTTAATTGATTTATAAACCTTGTGGATTTAGTGATACTTTGATTGGTTGTTTTGATTATTTGTAGGTGAAGAAAAGAAGAAAAGAATGAAGCGGGGCCCAGGAAGAAAAGAGTGTAGCGCATGGAAGGGAGGAAGCCACACTGCCCTCCACAAGAGCACACTGCCCTCCAAGGGAGCACAACAATGAACCAAGCATTCAAGGCTTCACTGCCCTACCATCCTTGAGGGCGGAGCACAATTCTAGGATAAGAAATAAGGGAAGGAAAAACTCTGCCCTGCCCTCCTCAAGAGCAATTTCGGGCTCCTCATGGAAAAATTCAAGGAAATTGTTCTCCAAGTTCCATCCATGGGTTTCGAACCCAAGCACATGAAGGGAAAGGAGTGGTGCATCAATAAAGGAAAATGAGCCACACTTGGCTAAAAGGCTACCACCAAGTTTCGAACACAAAATCTCTAGGAAGCCAAGCCCTAAGCGTGAATCATGTGCCAAGAAGAAAAAGCTCAGCATGCCTTCAGCCAGATTTCAAACTTGGGACCTCACCCAAGAACAAGGAAAGCTTGCACTGCCCTGCCCTTGTGGAGGGCAGAGCAACATTCCTTGGTGCATGGTGCATAATTTGGCACGGCCAGCACACATATTGACGCGCAACAAGGGAGCTTGGGCGCGCAGCTTGGACGCATGGTGCACGAAATTGCAATCACACTTTTGCAATTCCGCACAACTAACCAGCAAGTGCACTGGGTCGTCCAAGTAATACCTTGCGTGAGCAAGGGTCGATCCCACGGAGATTGTCGGCTTGAAGCAAGCTATGGTTATCTTGTAAATCTTAGTCTGGATATCAGAAATTATCAGGATTGATTGTGAAAAAGAACAAAAGAACATGAAATGATTACTTGTTTTGCAGTAATGGAGAATAGGTTGAGGTTTTGGAGATGCTCCATCTTCTGAATCTCTGCTTTCCTACTGTCTTCTTCTTCAAACACGCAAGGCTCCTTCCATGGCAAGCTGTATGTAGGGTTTCACCGTTGTCAATGGCTACCTTCCATCCTCTCAGTGAAAATGTTCCTATGCTCTGTCACAGCATGGCTAATCATCTGTCGGTTCTCGGTCAGGCCGGAATAGAATCCAATGATTCTTTTGCGTCTGTCACTAACGCCCCGCCTGCTAGGAGTTTGAAGTACGTCACGGTCATCCAATCATTGAATCCTACTCAGAATACCACAGACAAAGTTTAGACCTTCCGAATTCTCTTGAATGCCGCCATCAGTTCTAGCTTATACCACGAAGATTCCGGTTAAAGAATCCAAGAGATAACTACTTAATCTAAGGTAGAACGGAGGTGGTTGTCAAGCACACGTTCATAGTTGACAATGATGATGATTGTCACGGATCATCACATTCATCCGGGTTAAGAACAAGTATTATCTTAGAATGGAAGCAAGCATGATTGAATGAGAAACAGTAGTAATTGCATTAATCCATCAAGACACAGCAGAGCTCCTCACCCCCAACCATGGGGTTTAGAGACTCATGCCGTGGAAGATACACAAAGAAAACGTGTAAAGTGTCATGAGGTACAGATACCATGTCAAAAGATCCTATTAATTGTAAACTAGTAACCTAGGGTATACAGAAATGAGCAAATGACGTAATGATGTAACCATAAACTTGATAGCTACGATTTTAGGAAATTGCACGATCGGCAAAAATTCCTTCCGGCAAGTGCACCGGTTATCGTCAAGTAAAAACTCACAATAGAGTGAGGTCGAATCCCACAAGGATTGGTTGAATGAGCAATTCGGATTAGAAGTGTGTTCTAGTTGAGCGGAATCAAGATTTAGATGAGAATTGCGGAATCTTAAATTGCATGAATTAAAGAGCGAGAAGTTAAAGTGCTGAAATTAAAAAGGGATGGGGTGATTGCATGAATTGAAATTGCAGAATGTAAATAGAAAGGGATAGATCAGAGATGGGGAATTCATTGGGTGTTAGGAGATATTGAGATCTCCGAATCAAAATATTTTTTATCTCTTCCTCAACCAATGCATTCATTAAAATTTGCTTGGCAATCTTATATGATTGGATCCCAATCCCTTGGCTCACCAATTCTCTCTAAAAACAAACAAATTCCCAATCCCTTGGTTTAAATGTTCATAAGAAGAGATAATGCTCGATCACTGATTATACCACACAGTTTCATGAACCACAATTTGGTAGGATTACATGTCACAATATCCATCCAAACCCCAATCCAATTCACTGTGAGAAAGCTTCTCTAGCATGAATCCTCCATTCCTTTCCCAAGGTTCCGAAGAATTCCAATTATGGGTAGTTTCTTTCCCAAGACAACTACCCAATGGAATTAGATCGAGAAGCTTTCTAACAAAATTCAAGAGAAAAGATTGAAGAAGAAGATAAAACTATTATTGATTCATTGAATTACAATAGAGCTCCCTAACCCAATGAAAGGGGTTTAGTGAGTCATAGCTCTGAGTTCAATTACACAAAGTATGAAAAACTAGCAAAATAATCAAAAAAGTTCCAAAGTGTAAAAAAGTCAAAAAGTCCCCCTCAGGGGCTGGATTCCCCTTCAATCCCCTCGTCTCTCTCAAATGCAGAAACTAAGGCCTTTAAATAGGCTCTCTAAATTACAAAATGAAAATGAAATTAAAAGCAAATTACAATCAAATGAAAATAAACTATTCTAGATGATTCTTGTGGCCTTGATTTGGTGTTGTTGATGGGCCTTGCTTGCTTGAAGGGTAGAGTGACATAATTGATCCAAAAAGGATAATGATCCATGAAACTACACTCAAACGTTGCACCCCCTTTCTTGAGTCGTCACTTTGTTCTCTTGTCAACCTTGCCAATTTGATGCCAAATATAGACTATTATACCTCGTTGGAAAGCTATGGATGTCAGCTTTCTAACGCAACTGGAAGCACCTCAATTTGATCTTTATAGCTCAAGTTATGCTTGATTGAAGGTGACAAGGTTGCTGGTTGGTTTGACAGCGTTTAAGCCAACGTTTAAGTCACTTAAACGTGCTCGAAAATGCCAATTTTGGGAGCTCAGTTGCATTGTCCGCCCCATACTTCTATACATCGTTGGAAAGCTCTGGATGTCTACTTTCCAATGCAACTGGAAGCGCATCATTTGGAGTTCTACAACTCGAGTTATACTCCATGGAAGGTGAAGAGGTCAGCTGGCCTGATTGCATGTTGGTACTATGCTCTTCTATGCACATTACGGGGCTGTTTTCTCCCTCAATTTTTAGTATCCACCATGCATGCCATATATGCTTGGAAAGCTCTAGATGTCTTCTTTCCAATGCATTTTGAATCACCTCATTTGGAGTTTTGTAGCTCAAGTTATTTATGTTTGAAGAAGGCATGGTCAAGCTGTTCCATATAACACGTTTAAGCTCCAGTTTAAGGTTAAACTGGAGCTTAAACGTGGAATGCTTCCTGGAGGGTAAAATGTCGAACACGTTTAAGCTCTAGTTTAACCTTAAACTGGAGCTTAAACGTGGGAATGAAGAAAGCAACCCAGGAGGAGAAATGTCGAACACGTTTAAGCTCCAGTTTAAGCTTAAACTGGAGCTTAAACGTTGGAAGCATCCTGGAGCAATTTTCATTCTGGCGTTTAACTTCCAGTTTAAGGTTAAACTGGAGGTTAAACGCCAGTTTCAGCATTCCTCAGCTTTCATGATTTTGGCGTTTAAGCTCCAGTTTAAGCTTAAACTTGCTTAAACTGGAGCTTAAACTCCACATGTGATATTCAAGCTTCCTTTATTGATTTTGTTGGTTCTTTGCCTAACCTCTTCTTCCCTGAAATCATCCAAACAACTACATCAAAGTCTTGCCAAAATTCATGAGAATTCTTCCATTCATAGCATTCAAGGAATATAACTAAAAACTCATGGAATTTGCATCAAAATCTTCATGTTTGAATGATTTAAGACAAGCATGACTATTTGGCCCAAATGATTACTTAAGGCTCAAGAAAATGCATAAAACAACTAAAAATAAAAGAAAAAGGCTAGTGAAACTAGCCTAAGATGCCTTGGCATCACGTAAAAATCCACTTCTGGGTCCACTTGGTGTGTGCTTGGGCTGAGCAATGAAGCATTTTCGTGTAGAGACCTTTTCTGGAGTTAAACGCCAGCTTTTATGCCAGTTTGGGCGTTTAACTCCAAGTTTTATGCCAGTTCCAGCGTTAAACGCTGGAATTTCTGAGGCTGATTTGCCACGCCAGTTTGGGCCACCAAATCTTGGGCAAAGTATGGACTATCATATATTGCTGGAAAGCCCAGGATGTCTACTTTCCAATTCCGTTAAGAGCGCGCCAATTGGGCTTCTATAGCTCCAGAAAATCCACTTTGAGTGCAGGGAGGTCAGAATCCAACAGCATCTGCAGTCCTTTTCAGTCTCTGAATCAGATTTTTGCTCAGGACCCTCAATTTCAGCCAGAAAATACCTGAAATCACAGAAAAACACACAAACTCATAGTAAAGTCCAGAAAAGTGAATTTTAACTAAAAACTAATAAAAATATACTAAAAACTAACTAAAATATACTAAAAACATACTAAAAACAATGCCAAAAAGCGTACAAATTATCCGCTCATCACAACACCAAACTTAAATTGTTGCTTGTCCCCAAGCAACTGAAAATCAAGATAGGATAAAAAGAAGAAAATATACTATAGACTCCAAAATATCAAGGAAACATAGCTCCAATTAGATGAGCGGGACTAGTAGCTTTTTGCCTCCGAATAGTTTTGGCACCTCACTCTATCCCTTGAAGTTCAGAATGATTGGCATCTATAAGAACTCAGAACTCAGATAGTGTTATTGATTCTCTTAGTTGAGTATAATGATTCTTGAACATAGCTAGTGTATGAGTCTTGGCTGTGGCCCAAAGCACTCTGTCTTCCAGTATTACCACCGGATACATACATGCCACAGACACATAATTGGGTGAACCTTTTCAGATTGTGACTCAGCTTTGCTAAAGTCCCCAATTAGAGGTGTCCAGGGTTCTTAAGCACACTCTTGTTGCCTTGGATCACAACTTTATTTCTTTCTTTTTCTTTTTCTTTTCTCTCTTTTTTTTTCTTTTTTTTTCGAAAAATTATTTTTTTTTTGTATCCACTGCTTTTTCTTGCTTCAAGAATCAATCTAATGATTTTTAGATCCTCAATAACAGTTCTCTTTTTCCTCATTCTTTCAAGAGCCAACAATTTTAACATTCTCAAAACAACAAGTTCAAAAGACATATGCACTGTTCAAGCATTCATTCAGAAAACAAAAAGTATTGTCACCACATCAAACTAATTCAACTAGTTTCAAGGATAAATTTTGAAATCCTGTACTTCTTGTTCTTTTGTGATTAAAGCATTTTTCATTTAAGAGAGGTGATGGATTCATAGGACATTCATAGCTTTAAGGCATAAAATTTCAATTTTATTAACTATGAATTAAGAACAAGACTCAAAGATAAATATAAGATGAGACTAGAAAATTAAAAAAAAGAAAAAAAAAACGCAAAAACATAGGCTCCTAATGATAGAGGTTTTCACAGAGTTAGGACTCAACAACCTTGATTTTGAGAAGTGGATGCTCCCTCAGCTTGAGAGGAGAACCTTTGGCGTTTCATCTCTTGGAGTTCACGCCCCTGCTTCTCTTGTTCCTTCAGCAATTTGCAGAGCATGCAGTTCTGATTCTGCTGTTCTTCCTTCAGTTGCTCCATAGTCTCTTGCAATTTGGTAATAGATGCTTCTAGGCTGGTCCAGTAGTCAATTCTTGGGAATTCAGGGAGGAATTCCTGCGCTCTCCTCTTGATAGAGTTGTCTTGCATTTGTCCTTCCATTGACTTCTTGGTGATTGGGTGTTCAATGGGTATGAACTCATCTACTCCCATCTTCACCCCAGCCTCTTTACAGAGCAAGGAGATCAAGCTTGGGTAAGCCAATTTGGCTTCAGTGGAATTCTTATTTGCAATTGTGTAGATCTCACAAGCAATCACATGATGAACCTCCACTTCTTTTCCAAGCATAATGCAATGAATCATCACCGCTCTCTTGATGGTGACCTCAGAACGGTTGCTAGTGGGCAATATGGAACGCCCAATAAAGTCTAGCCAACCTCTTGCAATTGGTTTGAGGTATCCCCTCTTGAGTTGGTTTGGGACACCCTTTGAATTGGTTATCCACTTAGTTCCAGGGAGGCATATGTCCTCTAGAACTTGATCCAACCCTTTATCTGCTCTCACCATCCTCCTATTGAAGGAATCAGGATCATCTTGCAGTTGAGGTAGTTTGAAGATTTCTCTTATTTTGTCCAGATGGAAGTACATAACTTTCCCTCTGACCATGGTTCTGTAGGTATGGTAAGCAGTTCCAGTCATTATCTGCTTATCTGTTAGCCACAGATTTGAGTAGAATTCCTGAACCATGTTCCTTCCAACCTTTATTTCGGGATTGGTTAGAACTTCCCATCCTCTGTTTCGAATTTGCTCTTGGATCCCCGGATATTCATCTTCTTTCAGATCAAATTTAACTTCCGGGATCACTGACCTCAGACCCATTATTTTGTGATAATGGTCTTCATGTTCTTTGGTTAAGAACTTCTCTTGATTCCAAAGATTCTTTGGATTATTCTCTTTCTTTCCTCTTAAATTGGTTTTTTTCCCTTAGGAGCCATGATCTTGATGAATCTTGGCTTAGTGATCACGGAAAAGCACACCAAACTTAGAGGTTTGCTTGTCCTCAAGCAAAAGAAAAGAAAGAAGAGAGAGAGAGGAAGACGAAATTCGAATGGTGTGGTGGAAAGAGGGATCCAAACGTGTATTTATAAGGTGGGGAGGGGAGTTTTCGAAAAAAGAGAAATTTGAAAGGAGATTTGAGAAGATATGGAAAGAGATTGAATAAAGGGTGATTTTTTTGAACAAAATTTGGGAATGATTTGAGAGATTTGAAGAGTGATTTTAGATATTTGAAAATTTGAAAGTGAATGATGAGAGATTGAAATGTATTTTTGCAGAAAAATATGGGTAAGAAAAGGAAAGTTTGAAAAAATTTGATTTGAAAACAAAATTGTGGTCCCCCACCTTTCTGGCGTTAAACGCCCAGAATGGCACCCATTCTGGCGTTTAACGCCCATTTGGTGCCCCTTTTGGGCGTTTAACGCCCAGCCAGGTGCCCTGGCTGGCGTTAAACGCCAGAAATCCTTTATCACTGGGCGTTTTTTTGAACGCCCAGGATGCTGCACACCTGGCGTTAAACGCCCAGAATGGTACCCATTCTGGCGTTTAACGCCCAAAATGCCCCTTACTGGCGTTTTTTCGCCAGTAAGCTCTTTTTCTCTGCTTTTTGAGCTGAATCCTTCTGCAACTCTGTGAATTCCTTCATTTTTGATACTTGCCTCTGTAAGAACAATTCATACAATCTCCTAATGACTGGGTTGCCTCCCAGCAAGCGCTTCTTTACTGTCTTTAGCTGGACCTTTACTGAGAATCACTCAAGTCTTAGTTTCGAGCATTCCTGCTCAAAATTGCCTTCAAGATAATGCTTGATTCTCTGTCCATTAATAATGAACTTTTTGTTAGAATCCATATCCTGAAGCTCAACATATCCATATGGTGATACTCCTGTAATCACATACGGACCCCTCCACCAGGATTTGAGTTTTCCTGGAAACAGCCTGAGCCTAGAGTTGAAGAGCAGAACTTTTTGTCCAGGCTCGAAGACTCTGGTTGACAACTTCTTGTCATGCCATTTCTTTGCCTTTTCCTTATAAATTTTTGCATTTTCAAAGGCATTGAGTCTGAACTCCTCTAGCTCATTTAGCTGGAGCAATCTTTTTTCACCAGCTAACTGAGCATCCATGTTTAGGAATCTGGTTGCCCAGTAGGCTTTATGTTCCAGTTCCACGGGCAGATGACAGGCCTTCCCATACACCAGTTGGTATGGAGAGGTTCCTATAGGAGTCTTGAATGTGTTCTGTATGCCACAGAGCATCATCCAAGCTCTTTGCCCAATCCTTTCTTCGGGCCATCACAGTCCGTTCCAGATTCTTTTTAGCTCTCTGTTAGAGACCTCAGCCTGCCCATTTGTCTGTGGATGATACGGAGTTGCCACTTTGTGGCTAATTCCATATCTAACCATAGCAGAGTATAGCTGTCTATTGCAGAAATGGGTGCCCCCGTCACTGATTAGTACTCTGGGAACACCAAACCTGCTGAATATGTGTTTCTGGAGGAATTTTAGCACGGTCTTGGTATCATTAGTGGGTGTAGCAATTGCTTCTACCCACTTAGATACATAGTCCACTGCCACCAGAATATAAGTGTTTGAGTATGATGGTGGGAATGGCCCCATGAAGTCAATGCCCCATACATCAAACAACTCTATCTCTAATATCCCTTGTTGAGGCATGGCATATCCGTGAGGTAAGTTACCAGCTCTTTGGCAACTGTCACAGTTACGCACAAACTCTCGGGAATCTTTATAGAGAGTAGGCCAGTAGAAGCCACATTGGAGGACTTTAGTGGCTGTTCGCTCACTTCCAAAGTGTCCTCCATATTGTGATCCATGGCAATGCCATAGGATCCTTTGTGCTTCTTCTCTGGGTACACATCTGCAGATCACTCCGTCAGCACATCTCTTAAAGAGATATGGTTCATCCCAGAGGTAGTACTTGGCATCTGAAATTAATTTCTTTCTTTGCACGCTGCTGTACTCCTTGGGTATGAACCTCACAGCTTTATAATTTGCAATATCTGCAAACCATGGAGCTTCCTGAATGGCAAAGAGTTGCTCATCTGGGAAAGTCTCAGAGATCTCAGTAGAAGGGAGGGACGCCCCAGCTACTGGTTCTATTCGGGACAGATGATCAGCTACTTGGTTCTCTGTCCCTTTTCTGTCTTTATTTCTATATCAAACTCTTGCAGAAGCAACACCCATCTTATAAGCCTGGGTTTTGAATCCTGCTTTGTGAGTAAGTATTTAAGAGCAGCATGGTCAGTGTACACAACCACTTTGGATCCCACTAGATATGATCTAAACTTGTCAATGGCATAAACCACTGCAAGTAACTCTTTTTCTGTGGTTGTGTAGTTCTTCTGTGCGTCATTTAGAACACGGCTAGCATAATAAATGACGTGCAGAAGCTTGTTATGCCTCTGTCCCAACACTGCACCAATGGCATGGTCACTGGCATCACATATTAATTCAAATGGCAATGTCCAATCTGGTGCAGAGATGACTGGTGCTGTGACCAGCTTAGCTTTCAGGGTCTCAAATGCCTGCAGACACTGTGTGTCAAACACAAATGGTGTGTCAGCAGCTAACAGGTTACTCAGAGGTTTTGCAATTTTCGAAAAATCCTTTATAAACCTTCTGTAGAATCCTGCATGCCCCAGAAAGCTTCTGATTGCCTTAACATTGGCAGGTGGTGGTAATTTTTCAATTACCTCTACCTTTGCCTTATCCACCTCTATTCCCCTGCTTGAAATCTTGTGCCCAAGGACAATTCCTTCAGTCACCATAAAGTGACATTTCTCCCAGTTTAAAACCAGGTTAGTCTCTTGGCACCTTTTCAGGACAAGTGCTAAGTGGTTAAGACAGGAGCTGAATGAGTCTCCGTATACTGAGAAGTCATCCATGAAGACTTCCAGATATTTCTCTATCATATCTGAGAAGATAGAGAGCATGCACCTCTGAAAGGTTGCAGGTGCATTGCACAGACCAAAAGGCATCCTTCTGTAGGCAAACACGCCAGAAGGGCAAGTAAATGCTGTTTTCTCTTGGTCCTGAGGGTCTACTGCAATTTGGTTGTAGCCTGAATAGCCATCCAAAAAGCAGTAATAATCATGACCAGCTAGTCTTTCTAGCATTTGGTCTATGAATGGTAAAGGAAAATGATCCTTTCTGGTGGCTGTATTGAGCCTTCTGTAGTCAATACACATACGCCACCCTGTGACTGTTCTTGTAGGAACCAGTTCATTTTTTTCATTATGAACCACTGTCATGCCTCCCTTTTTGGGACAACTTGGACAGGGCTCACCCAGGGGCTATCAGAAATAGGATAAATAATCCCAGCCTCTAGTAATTTAGTGACCTCTTTCTGCACCACCTCCTTCATGGTTGGATTTAGCCTCCTCTGTGGTTGGACCACTGGTTTGGCATTATCCTCCAACAGGATTTTGTGCATGCATCTAGCTGGGCTAATGCCTTTAAGGTCACTTATGGACCACCCAAGAGCTGTCTTGTGTGTCCTTAGCACTTGAATCAGTGCTTCCTCTTCCTGTGAATTTAAGGCAGAGCTTATAATCACTGGAAAAGTTTCACCCCCTCCCAGAAATGCATATTTCAGGGATGGTGGTAGTGGTTTGAGTTCAGGTTTGGGAGGTTTATCCTCCTCCTGAGGAATTTTCGAAAATTCCTTTGCTTCCTCTAGTTCTTCTTGATCAGGCTGAGCATCCTTGAAGATGTTTCAAGCTCTGATTCTAGGCTTTCAGCCATATTGATCTCTTCTACTAGAGAGTCAATAATGTCAGCGCCCATGCAGTCATTTGGTGTGTCTGGATGCTGCATGGCTTTTACAGCATTTAACTTGAACTCATCCTCATTGACTCTCAAGGTTACTTCCCCTTTTTGTACATCAATGAGAGTTCGTCCAGTTGCTAGGAAAGGTCTTCCTAGAATAAGAGTTGCACTCTTGTGCTCCTCCATTTCCAGCACCACAAAGTCAGTTGGAAAGGCGAATGGCCCAACCTTGACAATCATATCCTCTATTATGCCTGATGGATATTTAATGGAGCCATCAGCAAGTTGGAGGCATATCCGGGTTGGTTTGACTTCTCCAGTCAACCCAAGCTTTCTGATAGTGGATGCAGGTATTAGATTGATGCTTGCTCCAAGATCACATAGGGCTGTCTTGGTGCAAGCACCCTCTAATGTGCATGGTATCATAAAGCTTCCTGGATCTTGAAGCTTTTCTGGTAAGCTCTTTAGTATGACTGCACTGCATTCTTCAGTGAGAAACACTTTTTCAGTTTCTCTCCAATCCTTCTTATGACTTAAGATTTCTTTCATGAACTTAGCATAAGAAGGTATTTGCTCAAGTGCCTCTGCAAACGGAATCTTTATTTCAAGAGTCCTTAGATAGTCTGCAAAGCGGGCAAATTGCTTATCCTGCTCCGCTTGGCGGAGTTTTTGAGGATAAGGCATCTTGGCTTTATATTCTTCAACCTTAGATGCTGCAGGTTTATTCCTTACAGAAGTAGTTGAAGAAGCCTTGTTAGAGGGATTACTGTCAGCACTCTCAGGTGTCTGATCATCCCTTGGCGTATGAACGCCAGGATTGGGTGGAAAATGGGCGTTTAACGCCAACTTTTCCCCCTTTTCTGGCGTTTGAACGCCAGAACTGGGCAAGGAATGGGCGTTTAACGCCAGCTTTCCTTCCCTCTCTGGCGTTTGAACGCCAATAACATTCCTCTCCGGGCTCTTACTGTCTTCAGAGGGATTTTGAACAGTGGTTTGGTTGTCCCCTGTCAATTGTTCATTGTTTGGCTTTTTGCTACCTTGAGCAGTGTTATTCAGTGTCTTCCCACTCCTTAGTTGAACTGCTTGACATTCCTCTGTTATCTGTTTAGATATTTGCTGTTTTGCTTGATTCAACTGCAGTTCTATGTTCTTGTTAGCAACTTTAGTTTCATAGAGCATCTCTTTAAATTCTGCTAACTGTTCTGTCATCAGGAGCAATTGTTGATTAAGCTCAATTATCTGTTCTTGAGGATTAGTGTCAGTGACTATTGTCATGACCTCCTCTTTTGGAGAGAACTCATTGCTAGAGTACAAATATTGATTTCTAGCAACAGTGTCTATAAGCTCTTGAGCTTCTTCAATTGTCTTCCTCATGTGGATAGATCCACCAGCTGAGTGATCTAAAGACATCTGAGCTTTTTCTATGAGCCCATAGTAGAAGATGTCTAGCTGTACCCACTCTGAAACATTTCGGAGGGGCATTTTCTTAGCATACCTCTATACCTCTCCCAGGCATTATAAAGGGATTCATTATCCTCTTGTTTAAAGCCTTGGATGTCCAGCCTTAGCTGTGTCATCCTCTTTGGAGGGTAAAAGTGATTCAGGAATTTGTCTGATAACTGTTTCCATGTCTTTATGCTTGCTGTAGGTTGGTTATTTAACCACCTTTTAGCTTGATCTTTTACAGCAAATGGAAACAGTAATAGTCTGTAGACATCCTGATCCACCTCTTTATCATGTACTGTGTCAGCAATTTGTAGGAATTGTGCCAGAAACTCAGTAGGTTCTTCCTGTGGAAGACCGGAATACTAGCAATTTTGCTGCACTATGATAATGAGTTGAGGATTTAGCTCAAAGCTGCTTGCTTTGATGGGAGGTGTACATATGCTACTCCCATATGCAGCTGTAATGGGGTTAGCATATGACCCCAGAGTCCTTTTGGACTGATCAATTCCACTTAGATCCATAATGGATTGCAAATAGATATATTTATTTTTATTTTTTTTTATTTTTTTTTGAATTAAACGAAAAAATAAAATAAAATAAAAGGAAATTAAGATAAAAATTCGAAAATAAAAAAGAAAATAAGATCAAAGCAAATTGAGAACTGAATCAATTAGTTAATTAAAAAGATTTTGAAAAGAGCAATTAAAAAGATATGATTGAAAAATTTTTATGAAAAAGATTTGATTTTTGAAAAGAGGAAAGAGAAAAACAACAAAATGACCCCAAACTTAAAACTTTTAGAAAATCAAACACTAATTTTCGAAAATTTTTAAGGAAAAACACAAAGAGGACACCAAACTTAGAATTTTTAAAGATCAAAAGGAGACTAAAAACATGCAAATTCGAAAATTAAAAGAAAAACAAAAGCATGCAATTGACACCAAACTTAAAATATGAAACTAGACTCAACTAAAAGACTCTAAACCAACAAAACAAAATAGTCCTAATCTAAGCAACAAGATAAGCCGTCAGTTGTCCAAACTCGAACAATCCCCGGCAACGGCGCCAAAAACTTGGTGCACGAAATTGCAATCAGACTTTTGCAATTCCGCACAACTAACCAGCAAGTGCACTGGGTCGTCCAAGTAATACCTTGCGTGAGCAAGGGTCGATTCCATGGAGATTGTCGGCTTGAAGCAAGCTATGGTTATCTTGTAAATCTTAGTCAGGATATCAGAAATTATCAGGATTGATTGTGAAAAAGAACAAAAGAACATGAAATGATTACTTGTTTTGCAGTAATGGAGAATAGGTTGAGGTTTTGGAGATGCTCCATCTTCTGAATCTCTGCTTTCCTACTGTCTTCTTCTTCAAACACGCAAGGCTCCTTCCATGGCAAGCTGTATGTAGGGTTTCACCGTTGTCAATGGCTACCTCCCATCCTCTCAGTGAAAATGTTCCTATGCTCTGTCACAGCATGGCTAATCATCTGTCGGTTCTCGGTCAGGCCGGAATAGAATCCAATGATTCTTTTGCGTCTGTCACTAACGCCCCGCCTGCTAGGAGTTTGAAGTACGTCATGGTCATCCAATCATTGAATCCTACTCAGAATACCACAGACAAAGTTTAGACCTTCCGGATTCTCTTGAATGCCGCCATCAGTTCTAGCTTATACCACGAAGATTCCGGTTAAAGAATCCAAGAGATAACTACTTAATCTAAGGTAGAACGGAGGTGGTTGTCAAGCACACGTTCATAGTTGAGAATGATGATGATTGTCACGGATCATCACATTCATCCGGGTTAAGAACAAGTATTATCTTAGAATGGAAGCAAGCATGATTGAATGAGAAACAGTAGTAATTGCATTAATTCATCAAGACACAGCAGAGCTCCTCACCCCCAACCATGGGGTTTAGAGACTCATGCCGTGGAAGATACACAAAGAAAATGTGTAAAGTGTCATGAGGTACAGATACCATGTCAAAAGATCCTATTAATAGTAAACTAGTAACCTAGGGTATACAGAAATGAGCAAATGACGTAAAAATCCACTTCTGGGTCCACTTGGTGTGTGCTTGGGCTGAGCAATGAAGCATTTTCATGTAGAGACCTTTTCTGGAGTTAAACGCCAGCTTTTATGCCAGTTTGGGCGTTTAACTCCAAGTTTTATGCCAGTTCCAGCGTTAAACGCTGGAATTTCTGAGGCTGATTTGCCACGCCGGTTTGGGCCACCAAATCTTGAGCAAAGTATGTACTATCATATATTGCTGGAAAGCCCAGGATGTCTACTTTCCAATGCCGTTGAGAGCGCGCCAATTGGGCTTCTATAGCTCCAGAAAATCCACTTCGAGTGCAGGGAGGTCAGAATCCAACAGCATCTGCAGTCCTTTTCAGTCTCTGAATCAGATTTTTGCTCAGGACCCTCAATTTCAGCCAGAAAATACCTGAAATCACAGAAAAACACACAAACTCATAGTAAAGTCCAGAAAAGTGAATTTTAACTAAAAACTAATAAAAATATACTAAAAACTAACTAAAATATACTAAAAACATACTAAAAACAATGCCAAAAAGCGTACAAATTATCCGCTCATCAACGCACCATGACAACACTGCCCTGCTCTCCACAAGGGCAGGGCAGCATCTTGATGCCCCTCCCAAATTTGGCACGCTAGTTGGATCCACATGCAAGGCTTCCCTGCTCTGCCCTCCACAAGAACAGAGCAACCTCCTGGGAGCAACATGGGCTGAATTTCAGTCAAAAATCCAACTTAATTCACTTCTTCACCAAATCAAAAATCCCACTCAAAATTTTGAAATCAAAAATAGAAAGTGTATAAATAGGTGTTAGTTAGGATTAGAAGGGGGAGCTTACTTTCATTTTAATTTTCATTCCTACTTCCCATTTTTCTGTTTTCTGCAAAATTGGCTTGAGAATTGGAGGAGAGAATTCACTTCTTCTTCCTCTAATTGTTTTATTTTCTTTACTGGGTTTTGTTTGAGTCTTGAGTGTGAAGAATTGAGGAACTTATGTCTCAATCTCCATTTAAGATCTCTTTGATTTTCCTACTGCATAATTGAGTTAAATTCCATTTCCTTTACTGCTTCAATCTTTAATTTCTCTTTAATTGCTTTGTGAACTTGGATCTAGGAAGGCGATTGAGATCTAGACTCTGTTATCTAGTCTCTGGAGTCCTGAGATCTAATCTTCTTTTTGGTTCTTCTGTTGAACCACTGCTGCAATTGAATTTCCATTTGCTGTTTGAAGATCTAGTCAATTTCAATTCATCTCTTGCTTAGTTAATTGTTGCAATTTAATTTCCCTTGCTTAAATTCTGAAATCCCAGTCCTCAAATCCCTTCTTCATTCAAGCAATTTATATTTCTTGCATTTTAAGTTACCGCAATTTATATTTCTTGCACTTTAAGTTTCAGTCATTTAATTTCTTGTTCTTTAAGATTCAGCACCTTTACTTTCAGTTTTCTTTAATTTCTGCAATTCATCCCTCTCCCCTTACATTTCCTGCTATTTACTTACTGTTGAATACAAAATCACTCAACCGATACTTGATTCGCTTGACTAAATCAACCACTAAACTAAAATTGCTCAATCCTTCAATCCCTGTGGGATCGACCTCACTCCCGTGAGTTTTATTACTTGATGCGACCCGGTACACTTGCCGGTGAGTTTTGTGATGGATCGTTTTCCACACATCAGTGTGTACATATTAGTGCTTACCCTTCTAGGTTGGGCAATCTTTTAGATCTCGGTCTGGCGCCCTTCTTAGATTGCAGGCATGCCATGACCTTGGTAGTTCTCGCCCCTCGAGGTCGGACACTTTATGGTGACCTTTCCCCAGTACCTCTGAACAACTTGGTATGGTTCTTTCAGTTGGCTGCTCTTTGACTTTGTATTTGGGTTTTTGCTCTGAAAAACTTTGGTTCTTTCTGAAAAAAGTTTGCATCTTTGATCGTTTGTTGTAACTTTTCTTTTGTGGTTCGCCTTTGAGAAGAATGTGTGTTTTGCTTAGGGTTTTGTTGCTATTCCTGTATCTTTTCATCGTTGCCTGACTCCTTCTGTACAAAAACTTCTAGCTTTTGTTTTGACCTTTTGTTGGAGAGGTGTTCGGATTGTTTGGGTATAGATTGTCGACTTCTCTTCTCTATGTCCTTGCCCTGTTGTTGCCTCCAAAGGGTGCCCTTGGACTTTCGTGTGAGTCCTAGGGTTTCCCTTTTACTGTTGTATCTGACACTTGATGTTTTGCTGTTATTGTCTGAGTTGTTTCCTTATCTGCCCGAGTTGTTTGGTAGTAACCCCATTTTTTCTTACTGTAAGAATATTTGACCTATGTCTTCCCACAAAAACATTGCTGAGATGTCTACTAAGATCCCGGACGGCATGTCTGACTGGCTAGATTCCATTGTTTTAATGTGTGTTACTGTGGCTGACCCTGAGTACTTGTGTGAGACTTAGGAGGTTCCATAGAATTTTTAGGGATAGGGATGAGGAGAAGAATTTATGAGTTGGTGTCGCCGGACCCTGAGGAGAGGGTTTGTTTTCCTTCTTTGACTCCAAGGGAACGACCCTGACCTGATATGGCTCGGACCTTTTTTTCCTCCGAGATTGATGGATTCTGCAGTGTTTTTGGATGAGGCTTCTATTATTGCCCCTGGTTTGGTGCTGGCTAGTTTTTTATAGTATATCAGCTCGGGCATTCTGTTCCCGAAGTATATGTTGGACCTCATATCCCCCGAATTGTCTGAGCTGTTTGTGCTGACTTAGTTTTGAAAGTGCATCAGCTCAGGCATTTTGTTTCCGAGGTACATGTCGAACCTCATATCCCCCGAATTGTCCAAGCTGTTCTATGGTTTTGTCTAGGGTCCCCCGAATTATCCGAGCTGTTCTCTGGTTTTATCCAGGGTCCCCCAAATTATCCGAGCTATTCTATGGTTTTGTCCAGGTATTTTTTCATGGTGGGATCCTTAGCTTGGTAGCTCCCTTCTATTTGTGAGATGACTACTTGTGAATTACTAAACACAGTAAGCTTTTGAACTCCTACCTCCTTAGCCAGCCTTAAACCAGCTAGTAGTCCCTTGTATTCAGCTTGGTTTATTTAGCTCGATTTGGGTTCCCTTATCGCTTTCTATAATTACACCTGTGCCACTCCCGGTTTTGTTTGAAGAGTCGTCCACGTAGAGATTTCATTTTGTGGGAGTTCCCGAGGTATCAGTGTACTCTGCAGTGAAGTCGGCCAGATACTGTGACTTGATGGCTGTCCGAGCTTCATATCGAAGATTGAATTTGGATAACTCGACTGCCCACTATAGGATTCTTTCAGCTAAGTTTGTTTTCTGTAGGATGCCTTTTATGGGCTGGTTGGTCCGAACTCTGATAGTGTGAGTTTGAAAGTATGGGTGGAGTTGTCAAGAAGTGAGTATGAGGGCGTAGGCGAACTTTTCAATCTTTTGATAGTTTAGTTCGGCCCCTTGTAGAGCCTTGCTGATGAAGTAGACGAGTTGTTGCCCACTTTCGTCTTCTCTAACTAGTGCTGAGACTATTGCCTAACCTTCCACTGCGAGGTTTAATATGAGTTCTTCACCTTCCCGTGGTCGGGTAAGAATGGGTGGTTTCCCCAAGAATTTTTTTGAAATCTCGGAAGGCTTGTTCGCACTCCGTTGTCCATTTAAACCTCTCTCCCTTCCTTAATATACCTCTTTGAGATGTCTTTTGCGAGATGATTTTAGAGATCCCTCCTCCTGTGAATCCTCCATATATCATAAGAACATGTCTCTCAGGGGTGTGAGGTGGATGTTCAACTCGTCCGACATCTTCGGTGTGAGATGGACGTTCAATTCGTCCAACCTCTTTGGTGTGAGGTGGATGTTCAACTCGTCCGACCTTTTCGGTGTGAGGTAGACGTTCAACTCGTCCGACCTCTTTGGTGTGATATGGACGTTCAACTCGTCCGACCTCTTCAATGTGAGGTGGATATTCAGCTCGTCCGACCTCTTCGGTGTGAGGTGGACGATCAACTCGTCTGACCTCTTCGGTGTGAGGTGGATGTTCAACTCATCCGACTTCTTCATCTCTTCTTATTTTTCTTGCTTTATTGGCTAAGTACCAATCTAATCGCCATTCTCTTGCCAATTTCTCTATGACATTCTTTAGGTCGAAACACTTGTTAGTAGGATGTCCGTAGATTCGGTGGTACTCGCAGTAATCTGTCCAACTTCCCCCTCTTTTATTTTTGATTGGCGAGGTGGTGGGATCTTCTCGGTGTTGCATATTTCTTGGTAAACATCCACAAGAGACACCCAAAGAGAGGTGTAATTGTGGTGTTTTCTAGGCTTCTCACCGAGTTGATCTTCTTTTTTCTTGGACTCTTTATCTTTGTCCCGTGGTGGGTTAGGAGAATATGGTTTTTGAGCTGTCTCCTAATTGGGAGTTCTCCTCCATATTGATATATTTTTCCACCCTTTCTTGAACATCGTTTAGGGATGTTGGGTACTTCTTGGATATTGAGTGGCTGAAAGATCCTTCTTTTAGGCCATTGATGAGTCCCATGATGGCCGCTTCTGTTGGAAGACTTTGTATGCCAAGGCATACTTTGTTGAATCTTTCCATGTTGTTGCGAAGGCTTTGTCGATCTCCTTATTTAATTCCCAATAAGCTTGGAGCGTGTTTGGCTTTATCCTTCTGGATGGAGAACCTGACGGGGAACATTTTAGCAAGGTCGTCAAAACTTGTGATGGATCTTGGAGGCAAGCTGTCGAACCATTTTATTGCTGTCTTCGTTAGGGTAGTCGGGAAGGCTTTGCATCGAATGGCGTCTGAGGCATCAGTGAGATACATTCTGCTTCTGAACTTGCTGAGGTGATGGCTTGGATCCAATATGCCGTCGTACGGGGTCATGTCGGGAGCTTTGAAGTCCTTTGGAACTTTAGCTTTCATGATCTCTTTGGTGAATGGGTCTTGATCTTTGTGGGGACTATCTTCATGATTGGATCGAGCGGTCTTGGTTTTGAGATCGGCTTCGAGCTTTAAGATCTTGTCCTCTAGCTTTTGACGTCGTCTTGTTTCTCTCTGAAGGTCTCTTTTGGCTTCCCGTTGATGTTCAGCTTCTTGTTCCAGCTGATTAAGGCGATTCTGTTGCTTACAGATAGCTTCCAAAATTTTTGTGTTTGGGGGTTGCTTATCTCCCCCGTTTTGAGATGTGTCTTTAGAGGTGGCGTTCGCGTTTTTGTTTGGCGTTCTGTCCACCAAACCAAAGTTGTGATCGTTGTCATGGTCATCTGCCATGGTGATGGGATAACTTTTAGGTTCCCCAGCAACAGCACCAATGTTCCGAGAGTTACCTGAAACTGTAGGTCGATCTCACACGAGATCTGCGGTGATGGTCGGTACAGCTGTGTCCGACTTGTTGGATCTGGTGGTGTTGCTAATCCTTCGTCACCGGAGGGAGGGGGTACCTACAAGAGACTCCGATGCTTAAGTTAGCATGTGCTTTAGGTAGATTTTTAGTAGAATCAGAGTATGAGTTATACCTAGGTGTTCCAGTGTATTTATAATAGTGTAGAGTGACCTTTCTGGAGATAAGATAGTTATCTTATCTTATCTTTGAGTGAAGTCATCTTATCTTTTAAGGGAAACTGCCTTTATCTTTCTAGGCTTTGGTTGCCTTTAGATTGGGCTGTGTCTCTCTGTTTTGGGCCTGCTTGGGCCTCTTCTGGCGATTTGGCCGAACTCTTTGTGAAGAGGTCAATAATGGGCCTGTAACGACCCAATTTTCAATATGTCTAGATCATATCGGAAACTATGCGCTACCAATTTGTCTTCCTAATTATTATCTATTATTTATCATATGAGCCTGATTCATTGTTAAAAACGTAGTTAATTTGCGAGGTATTTTTTTTTGAAAACATCTGGATTAATAGACGGAATCATTCATAATCATTCCACAACTGATAACAGATAAAACAGTTATAAACAACCACACATAAATAAATCACAAGCAGTTAAAAACATTCAGTGATCCAGGCTTTATTTAGGTATAGACTTTTAGTTAGAACACCCCTAGATATAACTAGATAATAACTATATACATACAACATCATGGGCCCTGACCTATTCAAAAAGTCCCTAAGCTGGCGCCCAGGCTAGCCTAGACCCTATACTCACCTAGTCCCTCTAAAATACTAAAGCGAGGGAAAGTACATTCTAAGTCTTCAAAACTCAAGTCAGGTAGAACGTCATAAAAAAGTAGAACATCATCTGTTACTCCTCTGCATGATCAGACATTGCCATATGACGTCTCTCTGGTACCTCATCAAGTAGCCACACAACAGGAGACTCGTACACAGGATTCAGGTTAAAGTTCATGTACAAACAGAGTGCAGACATTGGCTGGTCTCACAGTATATACATATAAACAGGTAGCAGAGTTCACTCTAGACTCAGAAGACTACCTAGAGCAGAATCCTCTTTGTAGAATGATCATCAATGAACTACGGAAGGGTACTCTTGCTTCCATCTAAAGGGGAAGAGAGAGAGAAGGGGTAAGAACTGGGGAGTTCTTAGCAGGGCCGGGGTTATTAGTCACGTTCATTAATTCCATGTTGCTTAGCAGACAAATAGCAGAATACCGAGAAGTAGTAAATAGAAGACAGATAAATAGAGAAAATAGAGAAAGAAGAAAGTAGAACACAAACAAAAGAATACAAGAAAATAAAACGCAAATACAAGGAATAGAATATAAACAAACAGAGCATACATTCTGTTCATACCCAGGGTCGAGTTACCCGACCCAGAATGTTCTACAGACAAAGCGACCGACCTCTTCAGGTCAGGACGACCCGATCTCTTCTCAGAGAGTTCGTCCAAGTCTCCAGGAAAGCCCAAAAAAGGGCCCCAATGGAAGAACACGACCCAAATCCTAAGGCAGCCCAAGCCTATAGAGATAAGGGCAGTTCCCTTGAAGATAAGATGACCTCACTCAAAGATAAGATAAAGATAAGATAAGATAACTACCTTATCTTATCTAAGAAGATTACTCTACGCCATTATAAATACACTGGAGCACCCAGGTATAGCTCATACTCTGATTCTACTAAATACCTACTTAATACCCTTGCTAACTTAAGCATCGGAGTCCCTTGCAGGTACCCCCCACCCTTCGGGGACGAAGGATCAGCACCACCACCAAGTCTAATAAGTCGGACATGACAGCTCCGACCAGCTCAGAAGATCTCATCCGAGATCGACCTACAGTTTCATCCGAGATCCCTTACAAATACTATTTTTTCTTATAACAGATACTATTATTACCTATATTAGCAATTTAATCAAAAATAAGTTTTCTTAGCCAAGTTTAACTTACAATTCTTTTGCTGTTGTATATTAAAAAATAGGTCAACAATGGACACTAAGATGATTTAGAGTAAAAATACTTCTGACCAAAGTATTATAACAAAATAATGAAATTATGATATGTGATGTGATTTTTTTTGGGTCAAATATGAATTTTGTTGAATTGATAATGGTCAAACCGAAATAATTAAATTCATTGAATCAATTAATGAAAAAAGTTATTTGTTTTTTAAAATTCAGTCTTTGATCAGTTTATAAATTACTAATATTGACTCTATACCAAAAAAATATACTAATATTGACTAAGAGTGTTTCCTTCATGAATTATTTTATTTTATTTAAAAAAAATTAGTTCAATCAGTTCAATCATTTTTGGTTCAACCATTTCTTGTTAAAAAAAAATCAAGTATAACCAATAATAAAACCATATTATGTGTTATATAAGGATGTATTCTCTAGGTGGGGTCTCACAAGACAAGAAATAATATCCGTAGTACGTAAGGATGGAGATGGAGAACAAAAATCTCTGTTCCTGATCTGAGTAGAAATTTTGGATCCCATTTTTCGAAAGCACATAAAATGCCTAAATTATTCGTAAGGAATAAATACTAATGTACATTTTTTTTTGGAATTTCACATCTTATTTTATATCTATATCCTTGTGTTAAGATTTAGATCGTCAATAACACGGGATGTTGTGCCATTTTGATTGTTATTTTAAGTTTAATTATTTTAGTTCTTGTAATTTCACTAATTTATAATTAAGTTTTTATAATTTTTTTTAATTAGATTTCTGTTATATAAATTTTTAACAAATCTGAATTGGTTTAATATCTAGTGATCAAGAAATAAAATATATTTCTATTTATGAGTACTAGTTTTGAGTTGTGTACCAAAAATTCTATTTTTGGATTAATAAAAGAAAGAATTTGAAAAGTAAAAGTAAAGTTTGAAAATCACTTAAAAGAAAAGGAATGAAAAAGATATAAAAAAAACAAAATAACTGAGACTTTTGAATTTAAAATAAACAATAAAATACTTCTGACATGATCCAAGGACTTTGAGTTCAAATATAATGCATAAACATAAAGAAAAATAAAAAAAGAAAAACTTTGCAAAAAAATAAATTGTAGAAAAGAAAATTTGAAAAGAAAGTTAAAAAGAATGTAAAGACAGTGGAAGGAATTCTTACAGAAAAAATAAACTCTGAGTAAGATAAAAAAAATCTCTAGAAATGTGAAATTGCAAGTGTTTTTTTGAAAACGAATTCCAACATCTACTCTGTCCAAACTCTTTCTATTTATAACCCTTTTCAACCAATCCAATTTTATCACATGCTCCATATGCGAGAAAACTAAGTGTAACTGTTCTCGCCATACAAATGATGGAGTAACCATTTTCAACTGCTTTAAATACTTAGCCATTCCATTTACTTCGATCATAGAATCACTGCTTGATGTGTGAGCATCTTATACCGTTTTCTAGTTATTTTTATATTGTTTTTAGTTATATTTTAGTGCAAAAATTACTTTTGGATACAACTTTGAGTTTTTCTTGTATTTTTATAATTTTGGGTGAAATTTGGAGCAGTTTGGAAAAGTCTGGAGCAAGAACAAAAATTACGGGCATCTCTCCCTGGGTGCTGAATGCCCACCTGACGTTCAACGCCAGCAGAGGGCATAAAGGCAGAAGCGCGCTTTCCTCTCTAGCGTTCAATGCCCAATCCTGGAGTTGAACGCCAGCAAGCAGTCCATTTCACACTCTACTAGGCTTCTAAGTGGATTTAGCACTTATTAGTTTTATCTTATTTTATCTTTGTAATCTTTATTTTTAAAATAATATCTTTTAGGTTTAGCATTTATTATTAGGTTAGTATTTAAAGGAGAAGATCAATTAGGTTTAGGATCTTCTTTCTTTTTGCAACTTTTCAGAACCCTGTTTTCTTTGTAAGTCATGAGCAACTAAACTTCCTCGTTAAGGTTAGGAGCTCTGTTTATTTTTATGGATTAGAACTATTATTCTTCTATTTTAATTAATGCTTGATTCAATTCTAAGGTATTGTTTTTGTTCTTAATCTTATGAATTTGGGTGAAACGAGAGTATGACCCTTATTCTACATGAGCTCTTGTGATTCTCGAGAGAGCTATCTCGCTTGGACTACAACTTGAAAACACTCCTCCTAAACTGCGAATTACTTGGACTAATTGGGATATGTGACATACAATCCTGTTAGCTTTGGGTAATTGAGGTTTTTGTGGCGCTAAACTAGTTTTCTGAACTTAACCCTCTGATCTGAATTGATGACTACGAGAGTGGCTTTTGATGAGAATTAGAGGAGATTAAACCACTAAGAGATTAGTGTTTAATCACTTATGGTTTGTAATAGAATGAATCACTCATTGTTAAAATAGTTAGTAAGACATTTTAATTTGGAAATGTAAACATCTCCGAGAGATTAACTATTTTCTAATCATTGTTTTACACCAAATCTGTTTATTTGCTTTCTTTACTTGCTATGTTACTGTTTATGCGTTAACAACAGCAACCACCTTTTACTGTTTGCCTGACTAAGTCCAACAGGATAACTATTGCTTGTTCAGTCCGACAATTCTCGTGGGATCGACCCTCACTCACCTGAGGTATTACTTGGATGACCCGGTGCACTTGCTGGTTAAGTTGTGTGAGTTTTAATTTCTTGCACCAAGTTTTTGGCGCCATTGCCCGGGATTTTTGTGATTGTTTGTGATTGACAACTACCGGTTGTCTTGTTACTTAGATTAGGTATTTTTACTAGTTTTATTTTTATTTAATTATTTTCCTTTTTTATTTATTTATTTTTTATTCCTATTTTGTTTATTTTTCTTGTTATTCAATTTTTATCTTATTTATCTTTCCCTGGATTTTTGAATTTTGTTTTAATTATCTAATTTTAATTTAATTTCAAATTTTAAGTTTGGTGTTTCTTTAGTGTTTTCTCTTTCTTTTTGAATTTCGAAAACTTTTTAACCCCTTTCTTTCTAATTGAAAATTTTAGGTTAAATCTTCCACCTTTATTTTCGATATTTTTTAGCTAATTGCGTACTTTATCTTACTTTATTTCTTTTAGGATATCTCACTGGGAGTTATCTATACTCTAACATAGAGACTCCCACTTTTTTCCTTTTCTTTTGTTTCTTGTTGTTAATGGGTAGGAACAGGGATAAGGAACCCCTTCTTGATTTTTATCCTGAACCTGAGAGGACCCTTAGGCGGCGTTTGCAACAAACTAAGGTTTACAAGACCAGAGAGAATCTCATGAAAATTTTTGAGAAGGAAGCTGAAGAGACCACTATGGCAGCTAATGCAGGGAATCCGAATGCTGAAGAGCAAGCAAGGAAGGTGCTTGGCTTATACACTGCACCCACTGTTGACTTTTATGGCGCAGAATCTTTGTACCTGTCATTGGTGCCAATAATTTCGAACTCAAGCCTCAATTGGTCACTCTAGTGCAACAGAACTGTTAGTTTCATGGACTCCCACAGGAGGACCCCCAACAAGTTCATATCTGACTTCATACATATCTGTGATACGGTCAAAACGAATGGAGTGAATCCTAAGATTTACAAGCTCATGCTCTTTTTCTTTGCTGTAGGTGACAGAGCAAAGTTATGGCTAGATTCTCAGTCCCAGGAGAGCTTGGACACATGGGACAAGGTGGTCATTGGATTTCTGACTAAGTTCTTTTCACTCCAGAAGTTGAGTAAGCTTAGAGTGAAAGTCCAGACCATCAGACAGAAAGAGGGGAAATTCCTCTATGAGGCTTGGGTGAGATACAAGCAGCTGATAAGGAGATACCCTCCTGACATGATTTCAGAATGGACCAGGCTGAAAATCTTTTATGATGGCCTCTATGAAATGGCCAATATGTCACTTGATTACTCTGCAGGTGGATCACCGCACATGAAGAAGACGCTTGAGGAGGAAAATGAGCTTATTGAGATGGTTGCTGACAACCAATACATGTATAAATCTGAGAGGAACCCTGTGAATACTGGGACCACTCAGAAGAGATGAGTCATGAAATTGGACACACTGGATGCCATTTTGGCACAAAATAAGCTCATGTCCCAGCAGATAAGCATGATCTCTCAACACTTGATCGAGATGCAAATTTCAGCTGTCAACATACAAGAGGCATCCTATGACATGACTGGGAGTTAACTCAAGGGGACGTTGGTGACATTTATCAACCCACCATAGAAGAAGTAAATTACATGGGAAATTCCTCTATAAATTCTAATAATGACCCTTATACAAATACTTTTAACCAGGGATGGAGGAATCACCCTAATTTTGGGTGGATGGAGCAGCAGAGGCATCAACAAAGCTTCACCAATAATCAGGGTAGAACCAATCAAACTAGGTTTAACAACAGACAGTTCCAACTTTCTCAGTAGCAGATGGAGACATCCAAACACAACCTCTCTAACCTTGCCACAATAGTCTATAATCTTTCTAAGACCACTCACAGCTTCATGGAAGAAACTCGATGTTCAATTTGGAATTTGGAAATACAAGTAGGTTAGTTGAGCAGTAGGATACCTGAAAGACCTCCCAGCACTCTTCCAAGGAAGACAGAGATAAATCCAAGGGAAGAGCTCAAAGCCCTCACCACAGATAAGGAGGTCGTGCCTATAGAGGAGCATGTTGCGGAGAATCTGAAGGAGAACAAGGCTTAAGAGGAGACTAAGTGCACTTGTACACGCCCTAGTAAAGATACAGGAGCCTGAAATACAATACCCTCTGAACATGCAAAAGGAGACTGAGGATGCGTAAATTGCTCAATTCTTAACATTTTTCAAGAAGTTACAAATCAACATTCCTTTTGCTGAGGTGTTGGAGAAAAAGCCTCTCTATATGGCCTGTTTAAAAAGCGTATTCTCTGAAAAGAAGGCCCTGAGGGGAGATGAAACTGTGGCGCTGATTAAGGAGTGCAGTGCACTATTGCAAAAGAAGCTACCTCAGAAATTGTCAGATCCTAGAGGCTTCCTGGTTCCCTGCACTATAGGGACCATTACATTTGAGAAGGCACTATGCGACCTTAGATGTAGCATAAATCTGATGCCTCTCTCTGTGATGAAGAAACTGGGAATCTAAGAGGCACAATACATAAGGATCTCACTGGAGATAGCAGATAAGTCCCTGAAGTGAGCATATGGATTGGTGGAGAACATCCTTGTAAAGGTTGAAAACCTTTACCTCTCTACAGATTTTGTGGTACTGGATACTAGAGAAGGAAAGGATGACTCCATCATCCTAGGAAGGCCATTCCTAGCTACTGGGAGAGCCTTGATCGATGTAGAAAGAGGAGAGCTAATTTTGAAAATGCATGAGGACCATTTACTGTTCAAGATTCCCAAACCTCAATCTCTCTCAGACAGAGGAGGCACTAGCATACAACTCTTATTGTTTTAACCTTCTCCATTAGTGGAAAGCCACACAGAACCCCCAGATATCAAACCTGAGTTTGGTGTTGGGCATTCACCACCCACCATCGAAGGAGGAGGCCCCAAGAAGAAAGTATCCAAGGGCTAGAGGAACAAGAAGATCCCTACTGAAGAATTCTCACCTGGCATGAGAGTAGTCTTCACAAGAAGGCCAGTCATACCACATACTGTGAATCGGATCCTGTCTCTGAAACGTGTTGAGTTAATTCATGAGAGCATATGAAGGAAGTTCACAATGAGGGGTGAAGATCTAAGCCCCTATGAACCTCCGTAAAGGAGCTGTCCGTCAAGCTAATGATAGTAAAGAAGTGCTTATTGGGAGGTAACCCAACCAAACCTATCCTGTAGTTTACTTTTACTTTCTTTTACTCTATCTTAGTTTATTTGAGTTTGATTTCATATTAAAATATTTTCTATTTAATTTCATAGTTTTCTTCAATTTTTTAACGGTTGTAATCATGTATAACTCTCACAACAAAAACAGAAAAGCATAGTAGGAGAAACAGCACACCTGGAGGATACCCCCTGCTGGCATTGAAGGTTGGACGTTCAACTTCCATAAAGGAGCAGTCCAGGATCAGTTTTTGGTCCTCCTAGGGTGTTCAACGCCCATTCTTGGCGTTGAATTCCAGAAAAAAAGGGATCCCCTTGGTGGAGTTCAATGCCAACCCGACGTTCAATGACCAGGGGGAGGCAGCATGCTAAAATTTGAATTTTGAAGTCATTGGCCAATGGATATACCCAACCACCAACCACTTCACTATTTACTCACTCTTATCCATTCTCTCTGCTCTCTTCCCCCTCCCCTAACTTTTTCATCCACATTCATCCATCCCATCATCCATCAGTTCCCTTGATTTCCTCAACCTACCTTTCACTCCACCCAATCACCTCTCATCAATCCCATCTATCTCTCTTCCCACCAACCACATTCAAATTCAAACTTTCCCGCCCATTCTCCTCCCATAACCGAACCCACCCCACCCTGCCTCCTCCTATAAATACCCTCACTTCATCCACTTTCACCACACCATCACTACTTTTCCTCCCTTACATACTCTTCCCCACACACATTCCCTTTCTTCATTTTTCCCTTTCTTCCCCCCCAAAGGCCGAAGGTATACCCCCTCCCCTCTATCTCCTTCCTCTATCTTCTTGTCTTTTTTTCTTATAATTCTATTTGCTCGAGGATGAGCAAATTTTAGCTTGGTGTTAGGTGCTCCACTTTTTGCTTCTTATATCCTACCTCCATGGCACCAAATACCGGAGAGTCCTTAAGGAAAAGAAAGGAGAATCCCCTATTTCTGAGCCATGGGATTTCACAACATTCTTCTCCAAGGCCCATCAAGACCATTTTTATGGCATGGTGAGGGAGAAGAGGTGGGAGTATTGATGGTGTAGGAGTTTTACGCCAACACCTGTGCCATAAAGAAGCATGATACAAGCGTGAACCCGGAGCAGAAGAATTGGCGCACCATGGTTAGATACCACATTATGGATTTCAACCCTGAGAGTATGAGGGTGGCGCTACAGTTGCCAGAGCCACGAGATAACCCTCATTCATACACTTGAAGGGTCAACACTGAGCAAAGGTTAGATTAAGTTCTTGTTGACATCTGCGTACCTGGAGCTCAGCTCAAGGTCGGTCTTACCAACTGAGTAAGCTTGAACTTAGGCTACTTGCTAGAGGATGGCTGCAATTTATTCAGCGCTCCGATGAACAGGTATTTTATACATTTTTTGGCATCATTTTTATATAGTTTTTTATTACATTTTTATAGGTTTTAGTGTTAAATTCACATTTTTGTATTCTACTATGATTTTTTTTATTTTTATACAATTTCAAGCATTTTCTGGCTGAAATTGAGCGGCTTGAGCAGAAGTCTAATTCAGAGACAAAGAAGGCAATGCAGATGTTGTCCAAATCTAACCTCCTTAAACTCAGAAGAGATTTTATAGAGCTACAAAAGTCCAAATGGAGAGTTCTTAATGGCTATGGAAATCTGACTTCCAGAGCTTTCTAGCAATATATAATAGTTTATACTTTACTTTGGATTAGAAAGCCCAAAACTGGTGTCCAACACCAGCTTCCTGCCCCCTTCCAGCCGTCCAGCGCCCAAAGAGCAGAGACCAGCATCCAATGCCCAAAGTGGACCCCTTAGCCAGCGTTCAACGCTCTAGAAGTCCCCTAGCACATGGATCTCATCAAAGCTCAGCCCAAACACTCACCATGTGGGCCCCAGAAGTGGATTTTAGCACTGCTGTGTACTATGAATTAATAAAAGTATTACTGTTTCTTCTTCGATCCGTGTTTGATTTATTGATAAGATGTATATTCATTCTTTAACATGGTGAATAGGATGATCTGTGACAATCAGCTCTGTTCATCATACTAAGACGAACATGCCTGATAAACACCCGCGTCTACTTGGGTTCATGTGAATACGTGGCCAGAAAGCACGAACCAACAGCTATGCTTATACATCTCTCAGACGGCTAATCCACGACTTCGTTGGGGACTTCTCGAGATACCAATTCAGCCAATTTTTGGGGAGATTAGGGTCTCCGTGGTATAATCTAGAATCCAAAGAAGCAGCATTCTCTGATCCGGAAGATTTGACCTTGTCTGTGGCGTTTTGAGTAGGATCGCCAAGAGAATGAACTGCTAGAGCTTCACCCTCCATCAGATCAGATGACCACGAGCAATGGTGTTTGATCTGGAGCAGAGGAGATTAATGACCACGGGCAATGGCTTTGATCACATACAGCCTGCCATAGAAGAGATCATTCACAAGCAAAGAAGACAGTGATACTAGAGTTAATTCAGAAGGACAAAGCAACTCCAATCTTCAACTATATTCTTATTACTGATCCCAATAATCTCACAAATATTTATCCATCAACAACCTTCTGATTTTGCCTGACTAAGACCTGCAACATAACCATAGCTTGCTTCAAACCACAATCCTCGTAGGATCGACCCTGACTCGCTCAGGTATTATTTGGACAATCTAGTGCACTTGCTGGTACAGCTGTACGAATGTGTGGGGATTCGTGCACCACACTCCATCCTCCCTATGAGTAACCGCTCTGAGGTTACAGTCGAGTGGACAGTGATGATTCACTTTATTATGCTCGAAAATGAGGTAGAGGTGCATGAGGTGATTCAACAGGAGTTATAAAGAACAGTAGACAAACCCTCTACCTCTATGAGGCTGGCATTCCCTCATCTCATTTACCGCTTATGTATAGCAGCTGGAGCTCACATAGAGGGAGATACCCTGATTGAAAAGGAGAGGCCAATCACAAGGAAAGGTATGGGGCATGCTAGAAAGCCCGTGCAAGGACCACGGCAAGAGCTTGTTCCACCACCTCCACAGAATATGTCGAAGATGCCTCAAGAGATGTACTTCCCTCCTAGTGACTACTGGGATCAGTTGACCACATCTTTAGGGGAGCTGACATCATCAGCTGATCAGTTGAGGCTGAAGCATCAGGACCGTCTGTTCTCCTCCACCAGATGATGGAAGATCAAAAGATATTGATGGAGGAGTAGAGGAGGCAGGGGCATGAAGTGGTCTAGTTTCATTCTCCCTATCTTTACCTTATATCTGTTTTTCTGGTATTTTATTGTATTATCTGTTTTCTATTCTAGTTGCATGATCACTCTTAGGATTTCTTTACTTTCTAGTTTAGTAGTTTAATTTTAAAATTTTTTCAAAGATGTCTTATGTATTCACGCATCAAACATAAAAAGAAAAATATATTGAAAAAGAAGTAGTAAAATGCATAAGATCTTGGGTTATATTATGAGTTATTCAAGTTGCTTTGATGTGGTGGCCTTATCTCTATTTTCTGAATGTATGATTGAACAGTGCATATTTGATATTGGAGTTGAGAATATTAGTTCTTGAGGAATAGGAACTTAGAAAAGTATTATGAATTTTCTGAAATAAGAAAAAGATTGATTCTTAAAGCAAAAAAAATAGGAGAAAGAATTGAAAATCAAAAGAAAAAAATCAAAAGAAAATGATCTAAGGCTTTGAGCATCAATGGTTAGGAGGATCAAAAGTGATTTAAAGCTCAAAAGAGTAGTTTTCCCTAGCCATATGCTTGTGGTGTTAAAGTGTCAGGTAAACCTTGAGACTAAACACTTAAAGTTGTGACCCAATGCTGCTACAAAGTATGCCTAAGGCTCTGAGCACCACTATTTAGGAGAAAAATCAAGAAAAAAAATTCGAACCCAAAAGGTTCCCTAGTTAAGGGCTTGTGGTGTTTATTTATCAAGTTAAGCTTGAAAACAAAACACTTAGAGTCACGGCTAGGCTCAAAGGTGCAGAGCACCAAGAGAAAGAAAGAGCTGTGTTCAAGAATCAATTAGAGCCTAAAGAAGAGAATTAATAATATCATCCGGGTTCTAGTTTTGAAGGACACCAATACTTCTGAACTTCAATGGATAGTGAGATGTCAAACCTATTCATAAATAAAGTATTATAAGCCTAATTCGGCAACTAAGCCTGAGCTTTATTGACAACTCTAATCTTATGTGTTTTCTCTTCCTTGATCCTATATTGTTTTGGTTGCTTGAGGACAAACAACAGTTTAAGTTTAATGTTGTGATGCGTGAGCATCTTATACCCTTTTTCTAGTTATTTTTATATTGTTTTTAGTTAGATTTTATTAAGCTTTATTATATTTTAGTGCAAAAATGACTTTTGGCTGGTACTTTGAGTTTTTCTTGTGTTTTTTTTTATAGTTTTAGGTGAAATTCTGAGCAGTTTGGAAAAGCTTAAAGCAAGAATGAAAAATGCTACCAGCTCCCCCTGGGCGCTAAATGCCCACCTAGCATTCAACGCCAGCAGGGGGCATAAAGGCAGAAGTATGCTTCCCTCATTGGCGTTCAACATCCAATCCTGGAGTTGAACGCCAGCAAGCAGTCCATTTCACACTCTATCTACTAGGCTTCTAAGTGGATTTAGCACTTATTAGTTTTATCTTATTTTATCTTTGTAATATTTATTTTTAAAATAATATCTTTTAGGTTTAGCATTTATTATTAGGTTAGTATTTAAAGGAGAAGATCAATTAGGTTTAGGATCTTCTTCCTTTCGCAACTTTTCAGAACCTTATTTTCTTTGTAAGTCATGAGAAACTAAACCTCCTGGTTAATGTTAGGAGCTCTATTTATTTCTATGGATTAGAACTATTATTCTTCTATTTTAATTAATGTTTGATTCAATTCTAAGGTGTTGTTTTCGTTCTTAATCTCATGAATCTGGGTGGAATGAGAGTGTTCCGAGGGTTACCTAAAACTGTAGATCGATCTCGGACGAGATCTGCGGTGGTGGTCGGTGCTGCTATGTCCGACTTGTTGGATTTGGTGGTGTTGCTGATCCTTCGTCACCGGAGGATGGGGATACCTGCAAGAGACTCCGATGCTTAAGTTAGCACGTGCTTTAGGCAGGTTTTTAGTAGAATCAGAGTATGAGTTATACCTGGGTGCTCCAGTGTATTTATAATAGTGTGGAGTGACCTTTCTGGAGATAAGATAGTTATCTTATCTTATCTTTGAGTGAAGTCATCTTATCTTTTAAGAGGAACCTCCTTTATCTTTCTAGGCTTTGGTTGCCTTTAGATTGGGCTGTGTCCCTCCGTTTTGGGCCTGCTTGGGTCTCTTCTGGCGATTTTGGCCGAACTCTTTGTGAAGAGGTTAGTAATGGGCCAACCTTCCAAGAGGTCGGTCGTGGGCCAACCTTCCAAGAGGTCGGTCGTGGGCCAGCCTTCCAAGAGGTTGGTCATGGGCCAGCCTTCTAAAGAGGTCGGCCATGGGCCAGCCTTCTAAGAGGTCGGCCATGGGCCAGCCTTCTAAGAGGTTGGCCATGAGCCAGCTTTCTACGAGGTCGGCCAACCCGGTCCTTTATAGCTCGAACCGATGCATGAACAGTGCCCCTACTTGAGTTCAGACCTTTCCGTGAGATCAGGCTTTTAGAGCTTCGATCTCTTTGGGGAAGTCGTGCTCAAGCATTCTAACTTTGGTTGATCTTGAGTAGTTTCTCCTTGTCTAAGTCTGGTATTGCCATTTTTAGTTTGTTGAGAGGACTTTTCAGCTTTCTTCCGACTTGTTTGTCTTCACTGCTCGGGATTTTTAGTCATAATCCAACAACATTTTAGGTAGTGTTCTGATGGGGAACCTTTTTTATTGTTTGTTTGGATGACTTTTAGCGCTGTTTTGATTTGTTCTTTTGCCTTTTAAGTAGTGTCTTTTTCAAGACTTCGTACCTTTCAGCAAAGCATTTTTTGGCTATTGCGAGATGTCTTTGTCCCTTTTGTGGATCTTTGTAGAGTGTTGGTACTTTGTTGTCCGACCTCTTTTTGATCACTTCTGGTTTTGTCCACTTTCTACTTGGTCGAAGTGATCCTTGGGGCTAACTTGTCTGACAACTTTTTAGTGTTCTCGTAGAACCTTTTTAGTTAGTCTGAACAATTTTGATAGCCTTGTTGTGGAGCCGTGGCTTTTTGGGAAGAGCTATGTCCCTTTTAGTGCACACTTTCGTTAGTCCAGCTTCTCTTAGCTTTCGTGGGTCTGACTCCTCGTGTCGGTCTGAGCTTTAACTTTCGCTTGGTCCGACTTCTCTTTCGGTCCAAGCTGTAGCTTTCGTTGTTTGGTCCAATTACTCTTGGCGGTCCAAGCTGTAGCTTCCGTTGGTCCAACTTTTCTTGTCGGTCCAAGCTGTAGCTTTCGTTGGTCCGACTTCTCTTGTCGGTCCGTCTTCTCTGTCGGTCTGTCTTCTCTGTCGATCCAACTTCTCTGCCTAAACCTGACTTCTCTGTCGGTCTGACTTCTCTATCGGTCTGACTTTTTTGCCGGTCCATCTTCTCTGCCTAAACCCGACTTCTTTGTCGGTCCGACTTATCTGGTCGATTCTTCTTAAGTTTTTTTAATAATCCATTTTTAATCAGACCTCGTCAGGCCTCTTTCTATGGATTACTTTTTATAACTTTTGTCGCTTTGATTTAGTCTGACTTCTTCTTGTCGATCCTCCAAAGTTATTTCTAGTATTCCATTTTTATTCAGATCTTGTCAGGCCTCTTTCTATGGATTACTTTTTATAACTTTTGTCGCTTTGATCGAATGGGTCCGACTTCTTTTTGTCGGTCCTCTTTTAAGTTATTTTTAGCAATCTATTTTTATTCGAGACCTCGTCAGGCCTCTTTCTATGGATTACTTTTTATAACTTTGTCGTTGATCGGGTGACGAATTTGTTTTTCATCTTGCCGACCTTGTCGTGATCGGGCGATGAATTTGGTTTTCATCTTGCCGACCTTCTCGTGATCGGGCGATGAATTTGGTTTTTATCTTGCCGACCTGTAGCTTTGTAATCAAACGATAAATTTGGTTTTCATCTTGCCGACCTGTCATGATCGAGCGATGAATTTGGTTTTCATCTTGCCGACCTTGTCGTGATCGGGCGATGAATTTGGTTTTCATCTTGCCGACCTGTCGTGATCGGGCGGTAAATTTGGTTTTCACCTTGCCGACCTGTAGCTTTGTAATCGGACAATGAATTTGGTTTTCATCTTGCCGACTTTGTCGTGATCGGGCGGTGAATTTGGTTTTCACCTTGCCGACCTGTAGCTTTGTAATTAGACGATGAATTTCTGCGCTCAAATTAATGTGTCTTGGTTGGAAACTTTTTAGGGAATCTGCAAACTTTTTAAGTGTGATGACAAGTCGTCATATACCCATTCCTCAAGGTAATTTCACTTGTTTCACTAGCTTTTATGCACTTTCTTGCACCATAAGTAAGCAATTTAGAGTGGAATTGCATGTTTTATTTGAATCAAACAACCACCATTTAATTGATGCTAAATCATGAGGTTTAAGCTAAATTTAATTGAATTTTAATTGATTTATAAACCTTGTGGATTTAGTGATACTTTGATTGGTTGTTTTGATTATTTGTAGGTGAAGAAAAGAAGAAAAGAATGAAGCGGGGCCCAAGGAAGAAAAGAGTGTAGCGCATGGAAGGGAGGAAGCCACACTGCCCTCCACAAGAGCACACTGCCCTCCAAGGGAGCACAACAATGAACCAAGCATTCAAGGCTTCACTGCCCTACCATCCTTGAGGGCGGAGCACAATTCTAGGATAAGAAATAAGGGAAGGAAAAACTCTGCCCTGCCCTCCTCAAGAGCAATTTCGGGCTCCTCATGGAAAAATTCAAGGAAATTGTTCTCCAAGTGCCATCCATGGGTTTCGAACCCAAGCACATGAGGGAAAGGAGTGGTGCATCAATAAAGGAAAATGAGCCACACTTGGCTAAAAGGCTACCACCAAGTTTCGAACACAAGATCTCTAGGAAGCCATGCCCTAAGCGTGAATCATGTGCCAAGAAGAAAAAGCTCAGCATGCCTTCAGCCAGATTTCAAACTTGGGACCTCACCCAAGAACAAGGAAAGCTTGCGCTGCCCTGCCCTTGTGGAGGGCAGAGCAACATTCCTTGGTGCATGGTGCATAATTTGGCACGGCCAGCACACATATTGACGCGCAACAAGGGAGCTTGGGCGCGCAGCTTGGACGCATGGTGCACGAAATTGCAATCACACTTTTGCAATTCCACACAACTAACCAGCAAGTGCACTGGGTCGTCCAAGTAATACCTTGCGTGAGCAAGGGTCGATCCCACGGAGATTGTCGGCTTGAAGCAAGCTATGGTTATCTTGTAAATCTTAGTCAGGATATCAGAAATTATCAGGATTGATTGTGAAAAAGAACAAAAGAACATGAAATGATTACTTGTTTGCAGTAATGGAGAATAGGTTGAGGTTTTGGAGATGCTCCATCTTCTGAATCTCTGCTTTCCTACTGTCTTCTTCTTCAAACACGCAAGGCTCCTTCCATGGCAAGCTGTATGTAGGGTTTCACCATTGTCAATGGCTACCTCCCATCCTCTCAGTGAAAATGTTCCTATGCTCTGTCACAGCATGGCTAATCATCTGTCGGTTCTCGGTCAGGCCGGAATAGAATCCAATGATTCTTTTGCGTCTGTCACTAACGCCCCGCCTGCTAGGAGTTTGAAGTACGTCACGGTCATCCAATCATTGAATCCTACTCAGAATACCACAGACAAGGTTTAGACCTTCCGGATTCTCTTGAATGCCGCCATCAGTTCTAGCTTATACCACGAAGATTCCGGTTAAAGAATCCAAGAGATAACTACTTAATATAAGGTAGAACGGAGGTGGTTGTCAAGCACACGTTCATAGTTGAGAATGATGATGATTGTCACGGATCATCACATTCATCCGGGTTAAGAACAAGTATTATCTTAGAATGGAAGCAAGCATGATTGAATGAGAAACAGTAGTAATTGCATTAATCCATCAAGATACAGCAGAGCTCCTCACCCCCAAACATGGGGTTTAGAGACTCATGCCGTGGAAGATACACAAAGAAAACGTGTAAAGTGTCATGAGGTACAGATACCATGTCAAAAGATCCTATTAATAGTAAACTAGTAACCTAGGGTATACAGAAATGAGCAAATGACGTAAAAATCCACTTTTGGGTCCACTTGGTGTGTGCTTGGGCTGAGCAATGAAGCATTTTCGTGTAGAGACCTTTTCTGGAGTTAAACGCCAGCTTTTATGCTAGTTTGGGGGCGTTTAACTCCAAGTTTTATGCCAGTTCCAGCGTTAAACGCTGGAATTTCTGAGGCTGATTTGCCACGCCGGTTTGGGCCACCAAATCTTGGGCAAAGTATGGACTATCATATATTGCTGGAAAGCCCAGAATGTCTACTTTCCAATGCCGTTGAGAGCGCGCCAATTGGGCTTCTATAGCTCCAGAAAATCCACTTTGAGTGCAGGGAGGTCAGAATCCAACAGCATCTGCAGTCCTTTTCAGTCTCTGAATTAGATTTTTGCTCAGGACCCTCAATTTCAGCCAGAAAATACCTGAAATCACAGAAAAACACACAAACTCATAGTAAAGTCCAGAAAAGTGAATTTTAACTAAAAACTAATAAAAATATACTAAAAACTAACTAAAATATACTAAAAACATACTAAAAACAATGCCAAAAAGCGTACAAATTATCCGCTCATCACAACACCAAACTTAAATTGTTGCTTGTCCCCAAGCAACTGAAAATCAAGATAGGATAAAAAGAAGAGAATATACTATAGACTCCAAAATATCAAGGAAACATAGCTCCAATTAGATGAGCGGGACTAGTAGCTTTTTGCCTCCGAACAGTTTTGGCACCTCACTCTATCCCTTGAAGTTCAGAATGATTGGCATCTATAAGAACTCAGAACTCAGATAGTGTTATTCATTCTCTTAGTTGAGTATAATGATTCTTGAACATAGCTAGTGTATGAGTCTTGGCTGTGGCCCAAAGCACTTTGTCTTCCAGTATTACCACCGGATACATACATGCCACAGACACATAATTGGGTGAACCTTTTCAGATTGTGACTCAGCTTTGCTAAAGTCCCCAATTAGAGGTGTCCAGGGTTCTTAAGCACACTCTTGTTGCCTTGGATCACAACTTTATTTCTTTCTTTTTCTTTTTCTTTTCTCTCTTTTTTTTTCTTTTTTTTTTCGAAAATTATTATTTTTTTTTGTATCTACTGCTTTTTCTTGCTTCAAGAATCAATCTAATGATTTTTAT